>NC_088307.1:10044780-10195750 GCF_032854445.1 Liolophura sinensis
CTCTTGTCAGTTTACCCCCAGTTAGGTTTTTATTCTACCTGTTCATGCAACTGCTTAAATAGAAGCAAATTACACGCCCCCTTATTGTCATACAGCCACTTAAAATTTTAAGTAATAATAAGCTAAAAGGCCAAACACCGGTGAGGTAACTGCCCGATGCTAGACCATCCCATCTGGTGACAACGTCGATTTTCATATTCTCGTTGCTTACCGGTATGTGTAATAAGTAGAGGTTATACAACTCTAGTCCCTGTGTTAAGATGGATATCAGTCGAGTCTATTAATTTTCAGAATAAGGGGTTGTGATTCTGAAAGTTAACAGACAAGAGGGATATCGATTTTATTCGAAAGTATATTATTTACATCTAGAAACACTATCTTTAAAAAGTAGCTTTTACATTTCTGGGAAGATCAATTTGCAGTTGTGTACATATACATGTGTAGCCGCTGACACAGCTTGCACTGGTACTTGGTAGCGGTCAACTGCACGTGACAAAAGCTTTACACGAGGAAAGCCTATTAATAGAGACATTTAGTTACAAGTTACAAGTTAAACTTCAAACCAGAATAGATAAACTAATTGTAGTTTGATGTTAAAACTTACAGGTTATAACTTGTTACTTTTAACTAACGGTCTCTGTGACAGACTTGTTGAAAAGATGCGCGTGTATACTTCGATCCACAACAATACACTTTTATTTCAAAAATCCGTGTCTGATTCAGTGATTGTAAACTTTGAAGATTTAAAAAGTAGGTATAAACAATTTATCATAATCGTGTGCTAAAGACTTCCGTTATTATGTACAAAAAACACACTTAGGACTATAATTAGCCAATTTATTTTGGCATAGTGAATCCTACAACTGACAGTCTGGCTGAAGTTATTTCTGGACTCAGACCGGATCCTGGCCGTATAATTTGACCCTGGCCGTATAATTTGACCCTGGCCGTATAATTTGACCCTGGCCGTATAATTTGATCACATCTGTATAAATTATTAGTATTATCAGACAAATAATCTAAAACACATAAGCATCACTGAAACGCAGTTTTTTGAGGAATCATCTCTGAAACACGCGACTGATTCAGTACCTTTGTAGCCTGTGCATGATTTGTCCAATCCATGCATTGTGTCAGCCAAATTATTTTAGGTCATCTTCTGCACATCATGTTTTATTTCTGAGCGAACGTATTAACATAAGTCATATTTATGTACACTGAATCTGTAGTATGCTTTTCTTAACATTTGTGGCATTTTATCAGAAGTTTAATTTTTACACTGGTATTTGCTCCAGTAATTCAGATTTCAACAGTGATAAGAATGGAAACTACAATCACTTGCAGATACACACATACATTTTGCTTAGTTCCGGTATGTGAAATTTTTACAGTGAAAACTACTAATTCATCTTTTAAAACAAATTAAATTGTAGAGTTTCTACATTAAGGTGATTTTTCTTCTTTCCCTGTACGTACAGGTACATCTAAGAATGTACATGTTTTAATGTCCATGCAGCAGATAAATGTTTTATTTAATATATTTTATTGAAAAAAAAACTATTAGCGACATCAACGCACATTGTATACTGTATGTAGACAGTGTAACAATTTTACTTGGAACAAATTAAATTGTAAAGTTACTACATAATTAAAAATATGTTTTTATCTTGTTCCTCTGTACATATATGTACATTCATGAATGTTCTTGCAGCAGATAAATATTTTATTTAAATTTTTTAGTATAAAAAGCATTTTATCAGTAACATCAATGTCACAAGTTTATTCACAGTTGAATGTTTTTACGAAATATACACATCTAAATTATAATAAGGAAATCACCAGTGATTGTAACTTTACAATTTTACGCATGTTGCCTGACCTGTTTTTGTCAAACTCACGTACAAGTAATAACGTAGACTTACTTACTTTGAAATAATTTTAAAAGCATAAGTTTTTTTCCTTTCTTTTTGTCAAAATACTGAATGAGGTTCCATTTTTCTCGTGAAATCTGTTTCTTTTCTTTTTCAGTGAAAAAGGTCTTCAGATATTCACTAGAAATAATCGTAGTTACCTTTGTGTTGGTTTTATCTATACAATGTTTGTAAATGTCTAATGCATGCTATTGCGTTAATGGGAATTATTGTATTAAATTCAGCAATACCCAAATTCTGACTGTTTTAAAGGCAGAGCTTGCATCACCTGAGTTTTATCTAAAGAAACATGAATACAAATACAGGCTTGGTGCATTTTTGTGATAAGAACAATCCTTCAAAGTTTATTCTTCATGTTTTATTTCTAAAGATTTTGCTTTTGGTTTTGAAAATGGTATTACACACTGTAAATGATTACAACACCAGCAATTAACCAACAAGTTGTTTTTCGTCCGTTAAATGTTTTGCAAGTGTGAACAACTCTGATCTATGCTGCCTGTCAGAAAGAGTTGTGGGTGCATTGTGTTTTTGAATGTAACACACCATTCATGCACTATGACCACCTGTTCGTCTTGAATTTAGGAAAAAAACATTAATTTGACATTAAAGGAATCGCCGAAGTCGTGAACAGCTTGTGAAATGAGGTCAGAAGTCAACATGTGTGTTAGTTTCGGGTGAGTTGGACAGGAATGTGAGGTGAGGTCAGAAATTACCATCTGTGTCAGTTCCGGGCGATGTTGATACAATGTGAGGTTAGGTCAGAAAACATCTGTGTAAGTTCTGGGGAAAATGTCAACAGGGCAATGTTAGGTCAGAAGTCATATGGAAACTTCTGATCTTACATCGCCACGTTACCATTTTCCCCAGGACTTGCACAGATATCTTCTGACCTCACCTCACACTGCTGTCAACCTCACCTGGAACTGACATAGATGTTGTCTTCTGACCTCGTCTCCCATTGCTGTCAGCCTCAGCCAGAAATGACGCAAATGTTGTCTTCTGGCCTCACCTCTGATCGTTGTCAACCTCACCAATATTGCACCGTTGACATTTTCCCCAGAACTTACACAGATGTCTTCTGACCTTACCTCACAATGTGTCAACATCACCCGGAACTGACAGAGATGGTGACTTCTGATCTCACCCCACATTACTGTTAAACTCACCCGGAACTAACACATATGTTGACTCCTGACCTCACTTCACAAAGCTGTCAACCTCACCTTGAACTGACACTGATGTTGACTTCTAACCTCACCTCACATTACTGTTAACCTCACCGAGAACCATTTATGTTAACTTTCGACCTCACCTCACAATGTGTCAACATCACCCGGAACTGATACAGATGGTGACTTCTGATCTCACCTCACATTACCGTTAAACTCACCCGGAACTAACACACATGTTGACTCCTGACCTCACTTCACAAAGCTGCCAACCTCACCCGGAACTAACACGGGTGTTGACTTCTGATCATACATGGTCATGTCCCCTGAACTTACACAGATGTCTTCTCACATCACCTCACACTGCTGTCAACCTCACCCGGAAATGACACTGATGTTGACTTCTGACCTCACCTCACATTACTGTCTACCTCACCGGGAACTAACACTTATGTTTACTTCCGACCTCACCTCACACTGCTGTCAACCTCACCCGGAATTGACGTAGATGCTTCTTCTGACCTCACCTCACATTTCTGTCAACCTCATCCGGAACCAACATAGATGTTACTTTCTGACCTCCTCTCATATTGCTGAATCTCACCCTGAACTGAAACAGATGTTGTTTTTTAGCTTCACCTCACATTGCTGTCAACCTCAGGCAGAAATGACACAAATGTTGTCCTCTGGCTTCACCTCACATTGCAGTTGACATGACCCTGAACTGACACAAGTGTTGTCTTGTGGCCTCACCTTACATTGCTGTCAACATCTGGAACTTACACAGAAGTTGCCTCCTGACCTCACTTGTTCTCTTCATGTTACCAAAATCCCCTGTAATTTCTGACCTCACCTCTCCTCTCCATGTTACGAACCTCACCCGGAACTTTCTGACCTCACCTGGAATTTGTCCGAGAGGTGACCGTCCAGGATGTAAGGGAAATCTGTTACGTCAAGACCTTGGTTCTCTTCCGTTCCCATTGTATCGCATATGTAGAATGCAGGGCCATTATTGCCGCCAAAACGTGTTTTTCGGAACTTGCAACAGAAAACGCTATCATCGTTAGCTACATTTAAATCATTTGCGCCAATGACGTATGTTTTTTATGTCACATTATTTCTAATGTGCTGCGCTGCAGCAATTATTATTTTTGTGGCACTGGAAAGGTTGATCATCATATACATGAATTATTATGACATAATTACTTGGGTTTTTTTAAATTTCATCTTGTGTGAGATTTAAACTCTTTCATAGATATTTAGCGTAAATATACTGAATATGATCGAAAGCAAAAGCACCTCGAATGTAAAGTACCTGCTTAAGAATGATTTTTGAAAAATACTTCCAGAAAATACTTAAAAAAAAGTATCTGTGATAGTGTGAATAATGTATCTAATACACATGTGCTTCTAAATTTTTAAGTACTCCATCTTATCCACCTCGTGCATTTATAACTGTTTTATTCAAAGTGTGTTTTAAAACAGTAATAGAATTTTTCTCATTTGTCATTAAACTGTATCTCTTTTCCTAAGTATATTTTTCTACTTTATAGTATTCTTACAATTTATTAATTTATTTATTTATTTGATTGGTGTTTTACACCGAATACTCAAGAATATTTCACTTACATGACGACGGCAAGCATTATGGTGGGAGGAAACTGGGCAGAGCCCTGGAAAAACCCACGACAAAAAAGTCAATTTGTTACCAGTATTCTTAAGACGTTAAGGGCAGATGTCCTGCTAAAAATTTTTTGCTTGTATTAAGATAACGTTCAGTTTGGAAGTATCGTTTGTCCACGCCTTTACAGTCAAACATTTCAAAACTTTCGAAAAACCTTGGTGTCAAAACTGTAAAAATAAGGCTATAGCCTGGTAAAGTTTTTGACAGATATGTAAATCTGGACACTGTGATCTGGATACAGAGATCTGGATGCTGTGATCTAGATACCGTGATCTGGATACAGTGATCTGGATTCAGTGATCTGGATTCAGGGATCTGGATTCAGTGATCCGGATACCGTGATCTGGATACAGTGATCTGGATTCAGTGATCTGGGCACAATGATCTGGATACAGTGATCTGAATACCGTGATCTGGAGACAGTGATCTGGAGACAGTGATCTGGATCTGGATACAGTGATCTGGATTTAGTGATCTGGATACCGTGAATTGGATACGGTGATCTGGAGACAGTGATCTGGATCTGCATACAGTGATCTGGATTTAGTGATCTGGATACAGTGATCTGGATTTTGTGATCTGGATGCAGTGATTACGCAGTGGTCTGTATGCATTGATGTGGATGCAGTGATCTGGATACAATTATCTGGATACAGTGATCGGATACAGTGATCTGGATTTATTGATTTGGATCCAGTGGTCTGGTAAAGGTTTTGGCAGATGTGTAAATCTGGATACATTGATCTGGATACAGTGATCTGGATATAGTGATCTTGATGCAGTGATCTGAATACAGTGATCTGGATGCAGTGTTTTTCAGAGATCTGGATGCAGTGATTAGGATACAGTGATATGGATACGGTGATGTGCATAGAGTGATATGGATACAGTGATCTGGATACAGAGATCTAGATGCAGTGACATGGATACGGTGATGTGCATAGAGTGATCTGGATACAGAGATCTGGATGCAGTGATCTAGATACAGTGACATGGATACGGTGATGTGCATAGAGTGATATGGATACAGTGATCTGGATACAGAGATCTGGATGCAGTGATCTGGATTCAGTAATCTGAATTAACAATGCTTTACAAAGTGAAATTCTCATTAACTTCATCACTGTAACTTCTTTGTCATACAACGCTGTCATTTAAGAAATCAATGGTTAAATATACATTTATTTATTGATACGATTGGCGTTTTACGCCGCACTGGAGAATATTTCACTTATACGACGGCAGCCAGCATTATGGTTGGAGAAAACCGGACAGAGCCGTGGGAAAACTCACGACCATCCGCAGATTCCTGGCAGAAGTTTCAATGTGTAGCCGGAGAGGAAGGCAGCAGGGAATGGACTCCTGGGTCATTGCCCAATGGTTAAATATTGTAACACAAAGATTACCCATTTCGTTACGCTGCCTGTACTTTCGCCAGTTTCAAAGCGTGCCGCAAACCTCCCTTTACAAATGGAGTCAATGGTATTGAAAAAACTGGACTTCCCAGCACCGACTCGACCAAACATGGCGATATTCGCGAATGGAACTTTGTCCTTCCCAGTAGAATATCCCAGGACATTCTTCTTTAGTGCGTCTCTTCAAAAACAGAAGTGCAAACAGAACATTTGTTAATTGTTTGATTGATATTTCATTTACCACCACCTTATAAACCGTATAATGTGATTAGGTGGAGTGTAATGGTGTCTTTGACATCATACTAGTACCTCAGCGCGTGCAGCACTTCAATTTAATTTAACTCAATTTAATTTAATTTTTTATTTTTTTGAAAGAGGATTTCTTACAGTCTAACGACCACTAGGAAGGTTTCCTCAACATAACAAACAAATTATGTGTATAGATACATACATATACGCACAGGCATAGTTATAAATGTTTAAGCATGATTATAAATGTATTAATACCTTAGGGATTGACAAATGTACGCCCAAAACACAGATATAAAAAAAAATAATACACAGATTATTAGATTGGTACTTTGAATAAGTTCGTAACTGCCTTTACAGGGATATAGTGATGAAGTAAGGTGTATTTAGTAGGCCATTACAGCATTTACATTACTATCATCATTACCATTACCATTACCATGATCGAAAAACCTATTTGTATCACTAATAAATGTGTGGACACATCTGAAAACAAGTTTATTTTCTGTGAAAATTACATCTTTGGAGCCAAATAAAAGTATTTTACAGATATGTTCTAATACGAAAACAGAATACTTTACACAGGGTGAAATAATTTGGGTTAGAATATGGAGCATGTGTTTCCTTTGTGTGGCAATGCATCAAGTTGTATTGTTTGATTTCTGTAATTGGTGTTTACGGTAATATAGTGGAGAGAATACATTTACAACTTTAAAGAATACATGTAGTACAATCCTATATTGCCTACACTGAATATACAATGGTGTGAAATTAATTAATTTATTTATTTGATTGGTGTTTTACGACGAACTCAAGAATATTTCACTTATAAGAAGGCGGCCAGCATTATGGTGGGTGGAAACCGGGCAGAGCCCGGGGGAAACCCACGACCATTCGCAGGTTGCTGCCCACGTACGACCGGAGAGGAAGCCAGCACGAGCTGGACTTGAACTCATAGCGACCGCATTGGTGAGAGGCTCCTGGGTCATTACGCTGCGCTGGTGCGCTAACCAACAAAGTCACGCAGCCCCGGTGTCCAATTAAGTTCAGTAAGAAGAGCCTTGTTTGATGTTCGACGAAGTCCACCTGTACAGAACAAAGCTGCACGACGTTGGATTTTGCCCAGCTTTTAAGAGAGCGCCATAGTACATTTGTTATATAAAATATCACCATCCTCTATGGTCGATCTAATAAGGCTATTACATAAGCTTATTATACAATCTCTCGTTAATGTTCTCTTTACTCTATTAATAATGTTCAATTTCTTATTGCATTTGTTTTCGAGTGATCGTATATGTTCGTCCCATCTACCATTGTGTTGCAAAATGATACGAAGATATTTAAGGGACTGAAAACTATTCACTTCAATACCATCTAAATACAGTTTTTGGATAGAATGGGTTCTTCTTAAAAGTGATAAGTAAGTATACGTGTGTTTTTTTGGGGGGGGGAAATTGTTAAATATGACGTAAAACCCGAAGCATACATACATACTCCCACGCACATACGTACACACACATACATACATACATACATTAAGACTTACAGGGTATTCCAGTCTATATTTCGCCAGCAGTTTATCAATATGGGTGCAGGAGGATCTAAAACAAAGTTCAGGTGGACACATTATACTTCCGAAGAAATACATTTGTTTGAAATGTATAAAAGAATACCAGTAGCACTGTAAAGAGTATAAACTCTAAGGGAAAGTACAATACACGGGTATTGATGATAAACTGAAAAGTATACCGTACATAAAACATCATCACTTCTGTATCCATCTATGCACAAAAAGTTAAAGCTGCACAGGATAGACAACTGGAGATATAGCTCGGACACGAATACGGACGAACAGACAGACAAAATTAGTTTTACCTAATATTCTCCACCTCATACCAGCGGACGTATAAAAATGAACAAATGTGAAGGGCGACACATCGTCACATCTGTATCTATGTATCCCCCAAAGTAAAACTGCACATGGAAAATAATTGGAGTTGTAGCTCGGACACGAAATCATATCTGTTTACGTAGTATATGTGTTTGATGGCAAGCCGGTTCCCATGACAACCTGGAAAATGAATAAATATGACTCCCGATACTTCGTCACCTCCGTCTAAAACGTAGACAACAATTTGAGATGTCGCCTGGACACGAACGAAGTTCATGCTTAACTGTATAAATGCATGTAGCGGATATCAGGGGAAGAGCAATCTGGTTACCTTTGAATCGAACAAACGTCTGCTATGTTTCGAATTCGAACTTCTGGCAGGGCGACGGGCCATGAGATTCTCTTTAAGAATTGGGTGCCCGCTATGTGTATACAAAACTATCCATAATACACAACCCCATGTCCGGATCGATCAGACCCGACACTGCTCGTACGTGTTATCTGAGATTAAGATAAACGTCTATTTTAATCCCATGCGTCATATTTCATAGTAAGTAGTTTGAAAGCTGAGCTGCAATGACTGTTGGTTGCCTCCGTGGCTCAGTTGGTTAGCGCGCTAGCGCAGCGTAATGTCCCAGTAGCCTCTCACCAATGTGGTAGCTGTGAGTTCAAGTCCAGCTCATGTTGGTTTTCTCCCCGGCCGTATGTGGGAAGGTCTGCCAGCAACTTGCGGATGGCCGTGGGTTTCCCCCAGGCTCTGCCCGGTTTCCACCCACCATAATGCTGGCCGCCGTCGTATAAGTGCAATATTCTTGAGAACGGCGTAAAACACCAATTAAATAAATCAAATAAGCCTAAATGCAATGACTGTTGTCCGTTTATATTACAATTTGGAGAGACCTTTTGGTGTGTTTACACTTCCGCAAATTCCATCATCAGGAGTCGGCGCTTAAGCAGAAATGAATTTTATCGGGATTGGAACCATGTAGGTATTATGTTGAGAAAAAGGCACAATGTACTACGGTAACATCACAATCCATGGAACATGTCACTATAAATGAAAATCAATCCAGCTCAAGATTGCCACTTGGATTTGGAAGAGTGGAATACCAGGATATTATATCTATATATGTATCGGACGACAAACTATATACTACACCAGACATACGACCAACCACGTGGATATTCAAGGAATAAATCTGTTTCAAATATCAATAAACGACAAGCACATCAAGTCTGTCAGTTGCACCTATGAAATATTGGTAGCCATTTGGCCTACATATTATTTATTTATTTATTTATTTGTTTGGTGTTTTACGCCAAAATCAAGAATATTTCACTTATACAACGGCGGGCAGTATTTTGGTGGGAGAAAACGGGGCAAAGTCCAGGGAAAACCCACGACCACCCGAAGGTTTCGGCCAGACCTACAGATTATTGATTCTTCCTATCCTTGACAACGGAAGACTAATATTCGGATAAGCCTGTTCCCAACACCTCCAGCAGATCTGCCATGTGATCACACACCTGCCGATCTGCCATGTGATCACACACCTGCCGATCTGTCATGTGATCACACACCTGCCGATCTGCCATGTGATCACACACCTGCCGATCTGCCATGTGATCACACACCTCCTGCCGATCTACCATGTGATCACACACCTGCCGATCTGCCATGTGATCACACACCTGCCGATCTGCCATGTGATCACACACCTGCCGGTCTGCCATGTGATCACACACCTGCCGATCTGTCATGTGATCACACACCTGCCTATCTGCCATGTGATCACACACCTCCTGCCGATCTACCATGTGATCACACACCTCGTACAGCCGATTTGCCATGTGATCACACACCTCCTGTCGATCTGCCATGTGATCACTCACCTCCTGCCAATCTGCCATGTGATCACACACCTCGTACAGGCGATCTGCCATGTGATCACACACCTCATACAGGCGATTTGCCATGTGATCACACACCTCGTACAGCCGATTTGCCATGTGATCACTCACCTCCTGCCAATCTGCCATGTGATCACACACCTCGTACAGCCGATCTGCCATGTGATGACACACCTCGTACAGCCGATTTGCCATTTGAACACACACACCTCGTACAGGCGATGTGCCATGTGATCACACACCTCGTACCGGCGATCTGCCATGTGATGACACACCTCGTACAGCCGATTTGCCATGTGATTACACATCTCCTGCTGATCTGCCATGTGATCACACACCTCGTACAGGCGGTCTGCCATGTGAACACACACACCTCGTACAGGCGATGTGCCATGTGATCACACACCTCGTACAGCCGATCTGCCATGTGATTACACATCTCCTGCTGATCTGCCATGTTATCACACACCTCGTACAGCCGATCTGCCATGTGAACACACACATCTCGTGCTGATCTGCTATGTGATCACACACCTCCTGCCGATCTGCCATGCTGTATCCAATCAGAGAATGTAATATATTCATAGTTTATAGTGATGTTACAAAATGCTTTGAGCCAATCATCGGTACACTCTTGGTCACCTGATAGAGTACAGGAGGTGAAAACGTCCTGTAGTACATTAAACTTTAGCAATCGACAAAAATCAGCATTTCGTCCATTTAGCTCTATGTTATTTATCACCTCCTGGTCCTTGTGAGAAACTCGGGTGCTGGAAATTATGAACAACCACACTGACAGAGTGCACAAATCATGTCAAAGATTCACTAGAGTGCTGTTTTTACCGCGTGACCTATACAGTTCACTTGCGCGCAGTTGGCTTTGTTTTGTTATTTGTGGGTCGGGGGAGGGGAATTTTCTAGTACCTGTCACATATAGTAGCAGCCCAAGTTAACAGCTTTAAAGGCATTAGCGTATAAATTGAGGGCTTTTAACTACATAAAGGAAGTGTTTACCACACTTTTCTGCGTGAAGATATAAAATGGTGTGGTTTGTGGCTCCGTGGGGAGTCCGGAGTGTACTTTACTTGGTGTGGAGTCGAACTTCTTCTCGGTCCAAATCGAGAGTAAAGATGAGTGTCGTTGGAGCACTTTCTACAGTTTTGTACTGAACAGTTGAATCACGGATTTCGTGGATACCTGAGGGTTTGTGCTGAACAGTTGCATCAAGAATTTCGTGGATACCTTAGGGTTTGTGCTAAACAATTGCATCACAGTTTTAGTGAATACACTTTGTCGGATCCTTCCCCGCGGCTCTCACGGACCGTTGCGAATTTCACAATGTTACTCTTACACGGACTGCTAACTGTTACTATCTGTACCTGTACGTACGTTGTGTTGTTACTGTGATATGCGCTGCATAAACGGTGTTTGTGGGTAATATTTAGTATTTGTTTTTGTGAACAAAACTGCGGGCATTTCTGTTTCATTTTACTGTAACAAATGGGCCATACAAGAAACCCAAAATAGCTACTCCCCTTTGTACTCCGAATTGCCGGCGTACAAACACAAGATTCAAGCCACGCTGAACCAAATCTTGAGAGAGTTTCGAAACGCTGTGTGCTAAGAGATCCCTGACTCTTCTCTTTCGCCAAGCCTACACATACAGCATCCAAGACAAATCGAAATAGCTCTTTACACTGTTACAATCAGTACCAGACATGGCGAAGGAAGTCAACCATCCACCGTCATCCAACGACGATGTTAAGGATGTCGGCAGTGCCATTCATCGAGAACAAAACATTGCCAGACAAGAAGAGCCAATCAGAGCAACGAAGGAAATGTAATACTACATACTGAAAACAACAGGTGCACTTCCTTTCATCGGGATCGAGATTATCCTCTCTCTCAAAACATGAGAATATACAAGGATCACCGTGCAACCCAAATCTGGATGCTCTCCCATAAGAGCGGTAAGCTGTGGCCACCAAACATTTAGCAATTATTTGTGAGCAGAGCATGGACAGTAAACCTGACCGTACGAAAGAAATCCTCTCAGCGGCCACATCAAGAATCGGCGCGACGTCGAAAGAATCCCTGGGAAACCGAACTAAACTTTGGAAGGCAGGGAGAGAGATGTTGGGAAAGTCAGACCAAGACCTCCTCCTCTTTACTAGAAGGTCAGTCATGAAAAGGGATTCGACGGCCCGGGCGGCACGCACGAAAGAAGGGGTGACACGGCCCGGGCGGTCCCCGACGAAAGAAAAAGTGCGGCGGCCCCTAAGGCCCGGACAAAAGAAGGGGGTCCGGCGGCCCCGAAAGCCCGGACGAAAGCAAAGGTCCGGCGGCCTGGACGGCCCGGACGAAAGAAAAGGTGCAGCGGCCCCAAAGGCCCGGACGAACGAAGGGGGTCAGGCTGCCACGAAGGCTCGGACGAAAGAAGGGGTCCGGCGAGAAAAGCAGGGGTTCCGCGGCCTGGACAGCCTGGACGAAACAAGGGGTTCGTCTGCCTGGACAGATGAAGGGGTCTGTCGGCCCGAACTGAAGAATGAGTCCGTCGGCCCGGGCGGATGAAGAGGTCCGTCGGCCCGGACGGCCCGGGCGGATGTAGGGGCCCGGAATGTCCTAAGACAATACTGGAATCTTATTCTGAACAAACCCCAAAGGTGTATCCAGATTATTCCACCGGCAGGGGAAAACGTCAAAGTAATATTACATTACCTAACTCTTAATTCTTGTCTCCGTAAAATTCATTTCCTCTTAAGCGTCGACACTTGATGATGGAATTTACACTGGTACAAACAAATCAAAAAGAATCCCAAAACACTGAATTTGACCATTAGGTCGTTACGGATTATAACACAAACTGACGTCAATCATTACAGTTCAGCTCAGCTCAGCTTTCAAACTATCTTGAATTCGGCGTAAAACACCAATCATATCAAACTATTGACATGTACTATGGAATATCAGACCTGGGTCCGGGTGAAACAAAAAAAATAAACACAGAGAAAAACAAACTGGAGTTACCTGGAGTCTTACCCGCAAAATTACCCATGTCTGTCAATGCAACAATCAATGTAACAAGTTTTCACAACCGTTGTAAGCTCAGTCCTGTCTGTTCTGTGTCTCCACTTACATTTATCTAACTTCTATAAAGGCTGTCATATAATCAGACTGCCACACGGTCACATTATCAGTGAGGTCACTCCATCTATCAGGTGCTTTCGCAGGAAATTTCGCGGAATATTGGTCTCGATGCAATGTTGCAGAAATAGGTCACCTCCAGGTCAGTTTTTACACCAACTGACATATATTTATTTGGCTGCTCTAGACTGTAGTGTAAACACGAAACACGTAAAAATGACGCGAATTAACGCCATTGGAAGGTTACTGTATTTAATCTATATAGATTTACAATATTACATTTAAATTTACTTAGCATATAGCTTGGCAATATATGGAAAAACAATTTCTTGTGTAGTTCAAATCCATCTCTCTTTCCTTTACCTCACTTTGTTCAGCACTAAAAATGTATGTAATTAAAGGAATCGAACTCGTGTTCCCATTCGACACAAGGGTATATACGCAGACAATGCATTAAAAGCAGTAGTATATGCAATAGAGATTCTGGGCCACCCTTCCCAGGGAACCTCCCCTCGGCAAATAGAGGCCCCCTGCCTCATTTCGTGAAAGATATACTTAGTCGTACTTAATAATTTTTCAGTCATATGACGACAAAGGAGTCTGGATGTAATTTGGAGTGCACGTAATTTGCCTTCTTGTTGCAGGACGGATTTGCGCCGCTCTTTTATCTAGTGCCGCTTCACTGAGACGACGTACCGAAGGCAAGTAAGCTGCCCCGCCCGAGCCACTATACTGATACAGGTCAACCAGCCGTTGCACTATCCCCTTCATTCTGAACGCTAAGCGAGGAAGCTAAAATTTCCTATTTTGGGGTCTAAGGTGTGACCCGACCCAGGATTGACCCTGGATCTACAGCCTCCAAAGCGGGTGCTCTACCATCTGAGCTAACGGGGCTGGAAACAACAACATGAAAACAACGAAAAGGAACCAGATCTCGGGATACTTACAGGTATATCTACATGGCTAAAGCCCCACGCCTGTATTGAAAAAAAAAATGCGAGATAAGAGTTTCTGTGATAAGCGAATGTGTGAAGAAAAATAAACTTACAGAAAAATAATTGAAACCAAATTTGGATGGAGAAATGGGAGAAAAACGAAGTTAAATTCCCATGTTGTATAATATGTCTCCTCCAAGTTCCAAGTTTTTTCCTTCTTTCTTTCTTTGCCTTCTGGTGTTTATTTATGCCAATAGTGAAGCCATTAATGACGTCTTCGATATGTCTACTCACAAGAACATGCGTGTTGGTCTGATCATAAGAACGTGCGCGTTGGTCTTATCATAAGAACATGCGTGTTGGTCTGCTCATAAGAACATGCGCGTTGGCCTGCTCATAAGAACATGCGCGTTGGTCTGCTCATGAGAACCTCCGTGGCTCAGTTGGTTAGCGCGCTAGCGCAGCGTAATGACTCTCTCACCAATGCGGTCTCTGTGAGTTCAATTCCAGCTCATCCTGGCTTCCTCTCCGGCCGTACATGGGAAGGTCTTCCAGCAACCTGAAGTGAAGTGAAATATTCTTGAGTACGGCGTAAAACACCAATCAAATACATAAATAAATAAATCTCATGAAAACACGCGCGTTGGTCTAGGGATCTAGACGGCTGACATGCATGTTGTGCTGGCAATTTGGTGACTGAAGTAACAAACCTGCAGCGGTTTTAGTATTCATGAATAGAATCTATGCTACACCCTGAAAGTGTAATAACCAATAAAAATAACACTGGTGTTTGAAATAAACAACACCTATAGTCCTAGGTGTCCTGGACATAGCATATTGGATCTTAGACTAGTGGTCTTTGTTATATACAGTTGTATTTGTTTCCGCTAAGCTCGGGGCTTTGAGCGTTATAATTATCCACATTTGTTACATCAACATTGTGCCTTTAAGAACAGTGGCAATCAAAGCGCGACTGTGATGCACATTTTTATATACTAGCATATATGTTGATTCGATGTGAAAATCATTCACAGATTGCGACATGAAATTTTAATTGGATGTCATGTCTAGAATATCAAAAAATTGATGATTGCTTTTCTCTGACGTGTAACTAGCTTAATATTTTATTTATTTAATTGTTTGCCTTGTAGGGATAGCATAGTTGCATAGTTGGGACGAAGAAGGACAAAAACATGTTTCAATTTCAGATGTCATGGTCTGGAAAGTTTATAGTAATTTTATACTAGTGAGTCTAATAACTTGCAACTATCGTCACTGCATTTTTTGACCTAATGCTGCTCAAGCCATGGTGCTTCATCGCGTGTAGCTTGCTACTATTTAAGCATTTACATGAACTGTTAGAATAAAACGCTAACTGCAGTAAATTGACAAGTGGCCTGATTTTACCGGTAATAGTCATGATGACGAACGTGTGACTAGTTGCCAAGTATCTAACAGTTACGGCTGCTCTATTTTAAGTCTCCGAGATGAAAGTCTTTTATTACAGTTAATAATAATTTTCTTTTTCGATTTCTCTTTTAGGAGAAGAGTGTTTGAAAATATTTTTGTATGGTCGTGTATAATTCCGGTCATTACCTGTTGGTATGTGCAGTTTACATAATAATGTTCTATGTGAGAACCGGTCCCGTTAGCACAGTTGGTAGAGGTTCCGCTTCGGGAGCAGTATATCCACGGTCAAACCTGGGTCGAGTCACACCTAAGACTTCAAAAGAGGACGTTGCAGCTTCCTCGCTTGGCGTTCAGCATGAAGGGAATAGTGCAATGACTGGTTGACCCGTAACAGTATAATGGTTCGGGTGGGGCCGCTTACTTGCCTTCAGTAAGTCGTCTCAGTGAACTTTTTATAACTTTATATGAACTACATACTTTCATAGTTCTTTAGTGGTTTGGCGTTTTGGCCTGGAACGACCATACTGGTTGATGGCTGGTTTACTAATGTTTCAGTGCATAGATTCAGCGATGCTGGAAAGACGCAAGGAATGTTCCAAGTCAAGGAATGAAACCAGTATACAAACCGTGTACCCCGCTAATGTATATGTTGTTGACAATCCAAGAATATATCTCAGTCGCGTTTTGTTTGCAACTGCTGATATATCTGTAATGGCGATCTGATTCAACACAATGCATATATCCGGGCCCGTGGATAAACGGAATTGGACATAATAATTTTGAAGCAGAGTGTCAGAGAATTTGGACGCTCTGTCCACATTTACATACAAGGGAATTATACGCATTTTAAAGCTTAAGAATCTTACAATGAAAGCGTTTGACAGAATAACCTTGACAGACTAGTGTTTGCCGAATAAATGAAGTTCACTGTACCCGGCACATGTCACACAGAACCTAATAAATGCAATATAGATGGCGGGATATGTACACGCCATATATGCGTGCAGGACCCTTCCGTATATTGCTATCCAAGTATATGGATAATTTACAATCAAAACTGAAATTATCCTTATTGTCGAAAAGTCTGCCAAAAAGGAAACCGTGTTGGTCTTTGCACAAATACTTGGCCAGATAAAATGTATACCACCAGGACAGCCGGTGGTTTATTTTAAATCCAGCTAACCTGGATATATTATCTTTTGTTATGTATGAATTGTTTAGAGCTAGCACAGCATCAATGCACCCTTCAGTGAATGAGAAAGATCGGGCCTGGCGAAGGTCTATGTCACTTGCATGCATGGTCGTATTCGTTCGGTTTACACCTCCACTGCATGTCTCAGAACAGCTTTGATACCTCTATTGTGTATTTTTCTATGTAATTGTACTGTAATCAATGTTACTAATAATCACTAATATATCTTGTGGATCAGGAACAGCCTTCATAACCTGGGAGCTGAATGCCAAAGTACATTCAAGCTCGGGAATAAAGCTGCTACTGATCATAAACAATTCCTCCCTGTTTCAGATTTTTAGAAACGCGATGTTGTACAACCCAATAGGTGGTGGAGAACGTGAGCCGATCAGGACCTCTCAGATACATCGAGGAATAAACCCCTCAAGCATGGCATCCATGAACCTCTGTACGAGGTCATGGGCAAGGTCATGTGGAGAAAGCCAAGAAAGATGTCATTGATCAGATTCAGCTGCCTGGTCAGTCAGAACATGTGAAATGGCTGACATTTTCCCCCGTAGAGGATCACTTCTAAAGGCATGAATACCACACCTGTACGAGAGAAGCTGCTAGGACTCATTTCCGGCGTACAGATGCAGGAAACAAGCTTACCAGTCTGGACAGACAAACACTATATTCTATCGTGTATCCCCTTTTGAGTTTACGACAAGCCTGCTGTCACCCTCGAGCTGTTAGCGGAGCTTTCTAACCACTCCAGAAATCCAGCATGACTATGGCGGAAGCCCTGGAGTCTCTGACCAAGAAGGCCACTCTGGAATGTGAGGAGGCTCACAGGCAACTTGTGGCTGCTCTCAACGGACTGGCAGGCCTAGATATACTCAAGGGCAAGTATGTTGATGCTGTAGAGAATTGCGTGAAGTTTTCCGCTCAATCGATGATCACAAGGGTCAGTTCAGGACTGATGACCTACAACACCTACACACCCTACACAACCTGAGGGAGGTGTTGAAACTGAAGCCAACCGGAGTGTCCCCCACGCTGAGAGATGATTTACTGGATATACAGGCTGAGGAGCTGAGTGAGAAAGATAGGGTGAAGGTCGGGCCCAAGGTCAGCCAGAGAGAGGAGACTTTACACCCTGTACAGGACAACCTCAGGGAGCTGCGCAGAGAGTTTCTGGTGCCAGTGGATGGTGGATAGACCTGTTACAGTGGGTCACCTACATCCACCAGTATGAACCTCTACTGCTGAAGGTACAGGAACATTTCCAGAGACCGT
Source organism: Liolophura sinensis (assembly GCF_032854445.1). Taxonomy (NCBI): domain Eukaryota; kingdom Metazoa; phylum Mollusca; class Polyplacophora; order Chitonida; family Chitonidae; genus Liolophura; species Liolophura sinensis. The sequence continues at coordinate 10,062,990 of NC_088307.1, forward strand.
CGACCGACTGAAATGTCATCTATTGCCAACAGGTTCCGCAACTCGAGAGACCTGCAGTACATTTTGCAAGGACAGCTTACGGATCTACAGACCAGCCATGACAAACCGATTGCAGCCATACAGAGGCTGAGGAAGAAACTGTCTCAGGCTGTGATAGATCAGACTGCCGAATGCTGCCTCAGACCACAGGATGAAGTCCTCAAGACATGTCCATATTTTAAGGCAGATGAACTCTTCTCAGAATATGAATCTAAGTTATTCTCCATCTCAGAGAAGGGGGTGTAGATAACATTTCGAAATGCGATAGAGTAAGGACTGATGGTAAATAGTAGTACCCATGTTGGAAGCCCGAGACTATACAACCTCGCCCGTCTGATATCAGTCTGGCCTGAAAGGATCGCAAAATGCGAGGGTATACACTGTATTGGTGATTTTCTTGTCAAATGTGTGGGTACAGAATCCTACTGTATCTGTTGGAAAATGTAGTAAATTGATTTAGAAATGGGATGGACCATATTATATAACTGAAGTGTTTCCCAACAACACATATGCATTAAGGAAATGATGTGATGACAAACCTATAAAATCGCACATCAATGCTAAAAGACTGAAATTATGCGTTCAAAGAAAACAACAAAATGCGCCTAGCGAAACTCTAAATGACAACAGTGTCAAAAGAACTGTCTTCCAGTAAAGTAAAAAGGGGATATCCTCACGCTTAATTGAAGAGTTGACCTTTTTTGCCTAAAGTGTACTCTATGAAACTATCCCTCCACACTCTGTGTAAGCTACCTATCCTCGCTTGATAATTCAAGTGATTGGTGCTAAAAAGGACCAATTTGCCCGACTTCTCTGCTAGTCAATCACCCATCCAGCGCTGACAATATTAATGTCAGTGGAGTCTGCCAACCTACTCTTCACTTCCAATCACGCAATTTTTTTACGTTAAGCGCCGATTTGCTCATCAAGCCTTCAAAATTCCTTCGCAAATTCCTCTATCATATTTCCAGGTATACCGTACTCAAAACCTTCTGAAAAATGGTAACATATATGCATTCACGAATATGGAAAATCAGAATTTCATAACGCCTATTACTTGCAGTTGTTTACATACCCATAGCCCTGCTCTTACTGAACCTAATCATGACAAGCATGGCGAGACACAAGCCTTATATCCCACAACACAAGCAAGGTATTTAGACTAATATGCTAAACACTTGCGTTGGTTACTTCTGTGAAATGTACACATAATTTGGCGGAGCAAATTCTCTCTTTTAACAAAAGGGGAAATATTGTGTTGTGTATTTTTATGTAATTGTACTGTTATAAATGTTGGATTCTTGCATTTTACATTATCGTAGATGAGAAATATTTTGTTGTACATATTTGCTGTTATTGCTGCCGAATTTCTTGTGATTGGCATTCTGTTACTTATCATACATGTTCTTGCGTAACTAATATATTTGAATGCATTCTATTAATTAGTCAGAGAGTCACCGCTGGAAGACTCTCGGTCTTTTGTGTGTCGATCAGCTTGGCTTGGCCAGACAAGTTTGTGTCACTAGGTGATAAGCCTTGGCCACCACCAGGTTCCAATCCCTGGAACAGGTTTGGAGTTGTTTCCTTTGCTTGTGGATCAGGAACAGCCTTTATAACCTGGGAGATGAACGCCAAAGTACATTCATGCTCGGGAATAAAGCTGCTACTGATCTTAAACAATTCCTCAATTCCTCCGTGTTCCAGATTTTTTAGAAACGCGATATTGTGCAACCCAATACCTCTTCAAAACTATATGTGGCATGGTTAAAAATCATAGCAAACCAATCAGAATGATGATTTCTCAATGGTTATTATACAAGTCGGGGAAAAGTGCAAGCTATCAACATCTTCCAATATGCGGCATCAAAGGCGATTGTTATTTTTTTTTTTGTTTTCGTTTTTTTTTCTTTTTCCATTACGCCTTGCGTAAGGTATATTCACTCAGTTCTGCTTTAATGAAAGATTTTTTTTGCTATCGGGGTCATAGTCTTTTGCTATGTCGTTGAAACACACCGGATCTTTACATTATTGGTATGTCATGCTTCACAGAGCTCATCACTTTAAGCTTCGTGCGTACGCTTGACCTATTAATTCTATATCTAATGCTATATAAAAGAATCACTTGTGTAACTTTGATATTAGTGTTATAAATATTTTTTTTTCAGGAATTTTTTCTTGTATGGCTTGTATGGCTCCGTATTTTCGCATATCGAACCTATTGCCCTGTTGACATGCGTAGTAATTCTATTAATTCAACATAAAAATTCCATTAAACTAACGGGATATTACGTTGTATATGACAGAATATTGTGTTATAATAAAACAGAATACATTCTAGCATCAGTCAAACAACACACTTTCTGTTAAAAATTAACTGATTAATTGTTTTTCTTGTTTCAGTGTATAGCGCCATCTTGCCCTTTGGTATGGATACATGTATGTAGGCCTGCATGTAGGCCCTATATGTATCCACATCCACGCGTGACCTCCGCGTTCGTTTACACACCGCATGTGTAATATATAGTGCCAGGAATTTTCGGCATAAAACTGAATTAATTTTTTTATCTCACTCACTGGTGTTTACATTCCTTATTATATACTATATAATATATTCATGTAGCAACCAAACTATACACAATAAGGACTTATGTGATAATTGTGTTTAGTGTAGGTATGTTACAATTTCTAATACAATTTTCTTTTTCCATTATTCTGCATTAATTCGGAAATATACATTTAAGTACATCTTAACTCATTTAAGAACTAACAATCTTAAATGTCACAAAATGTGAACCAACAATGATCCAATATATTACTTAGAACCAACATTAAGCAATGGTATTTACTTGGTCGATAAAAAAGGTAAAAGGAGTGTTCCAAATTAAAACACAACGTTATGGTTTAGGTATTAACATACAAGTCCGCTGCAAACTGTGTTCTGGGTCACAACTTCCTCTATCTCTAAATGAAGGGAAGTGAAAGGGTTAAAGACACCAAAATTCAACACTGGTGCGTAAAAACACTTTTATTTCTTTTTTTATTTTTTATTTTTAGATTTTTGTAAGAGTGTTGAGAGCACCACTTTCACTTTCACTGACGTTAAGTGGAAGATTTGCTTAGTGATTTTTCCGTGTTTAAAACAAACATACATTCCAGGCTATAGCAACCACATAAATATATGTCAGTTACTGTGTACACTGCCCTGGAGGTGACCTATTTCTGCAACGTTGAATAGGAAACATAAAGTACTTTGTTTCTAACACCTTGCAGGAGGCCTGTTGCTCAGAAACCGACATTCCGAGGAATTTTCTGCGAAAGGCCATGACAGACGTAGTGACGTCACTGAAAATGTGACTACGGTGTGTCTGATTATATCAGGGCGTTTCTGAGAGTTAGACAAATGTAAGTGCAGACACTGAACAGATAGGACTGAGCTTACAACGGCAGTGAAAACTTGTTACAAGGATTGTAAGATTGACAAATTATGGGTAACTCTGCAGGTGAGACAACTCCAGTTTGTTTTTTCTCTGTGCTTAATTTTTTTTTTATTTTGCCCAGACTCAAAACTGCTTTTGAAAGCTAATTTCAAATTTGAAAGCTGAGCTGAGCTGAGCTGAGCTGTACTGACTGATGTCAGTTTGTGTTATAATCCGTAACAAATTAATGGTCAAATTCAGTGTATCTGAATTGTTTTTGATACGTTTGTTCGAGTGTAAATTCCATCATCAAGTGTCGACGCTAAAGTAGAAATGAATTTTATCGAGACAAGAATTAAGAGTTCTCTAGACTTAAGCACCATGCTAAAAATACATATGGCTTGCCAGACAAGCCGTAGAATTCTTATAAATTAGAAATAACATTATTTACTGGTAACTGGTTTGGCTACATACAATAGGCCTATATATTATATACACAATATTTACTTTAAGCCTTTACGTTTTAAACATTAGATATTGTTAAAAGAATTAACTGAGAAAAATCCTCTTTTTATCACAATATTCAAGAAATCATTTTGACACCCTCTTCCGGTTACGTTTTGTCAAATCTTCTGTGGGGTGCGTTGAAAGGACGAATAGGTTGATTTCGTTGTTGTTTCGATGACAAAGGACTTGACATCTCAACTGCCAGGGGAATGTCCGGCACAGCGCCTGTTATTAGCCATGCTACTGCATTTTCATAGCCCAAGCTTGCCAACTTCTCTGTCTCGATCACACATGCATTAGGAGAAATGCCTGCTGCACAGTTTATGGTGGTACTTGAGATCGAACTTCTTCCTCGTGGCAGGGTCCTTTGGAAAGGCAAAGAAAGAAATTCCACCTCCCTCGACCAGCTGACTACTGCACCCGTAATCTACGCATATCACAGGCATGACTATCTCTCAAGAATTTGTCAAACAACGGCAAATTCGGGTCGAAATGACTGTTTACAGCTTTCTACTATGACTTATACACGTATCGAGCTAGCGCCTCCTTACGGTGACGTCACGGACTCGTCAGCCTCGCTTTGAAATTCAAAATGTGCATATTTAGCCAAGTGGTCTTCTTCGCCGGCTGCTCGCAAAACGACTACACCCAGGCCGTGGTTGGTTGAAGGGGCCCAAATACTTTCAATATGAACTTTTAAAACAATCTGGAGGCACAAAATATAGAAATTCTTGACAGTATTCCTTTAACAAAGTGAAGTAATTGAGAAGGAGGTGGATTTGAACTACACAAGAAATTCCTTTTTCACATATTGTCAAGCTATTTGTTAAGTAAGTTTAAATGTACTATTATAAATCTATATACATTAGACATTAGACGGAAAAGGATATTATCCTGCAGGGGCGTAGGCTGGTGGGGAGGGGAGGGGGGGGGGGCAGTGCAGGGGTGTTCCGCTCAAGTGGACGAAAAAAATATTTTAACCTATATCTCTTACCTAGCTATTAACATTCATTCCACAGATATTTGTTGTAGCCTATATAGACCTATATTTCAATTTTGTACCGATTTACTAAATAGTATATTGGCCTATTTAGACTGTCATGTGCCTATGTTCTGTCATGTGAACCATTCCATATTGTTCCCGGTGGAAGACGACGTGTTTTACAAAATCACCTCTCTAGTACCGCGCAAGCAGCAGTAGCCATTTCCGTCTGGTGGACAAGGCAGATGCCGCAGTTTTACTGGTACTGTTTGTAACACTAGAGCCCATGACAATAAATATCATTTTGTCAGGGACAGCCTGGTTTCAACCCAACCTAAGCTGAACTTGAGTTGTGGTTGTTTTTTTTTTTTTTGATTATGTGAAAATGAATGTATACACATTGGCCAAATCTGCATTCGAAACACTTCGAAATCACTCAGATTCTCTCTCCGGCATTCTAATAACCTGAAGCTTTCGGGCCCTAGGCGGTTCCTGGACCCTCGCCTAACAGACTGCGATGGTCGTTCCGCTCTCGTGAAATCCGACCCCGGTGACGATCCACCCTACGCACCTGTCCTGTGCCTTTAACGTTATACAGTAGGCTGCTGGTCATTAACGAATATTTTAGCGCGGCCTATTCCACCGGATACACCTATTACATAACAGGTTCAAGGGCGCACTAGGGAAGCCCTCGCGTCATTTCGTAGACGATCTGTCACTGTGAGCAGACTGGCAATCGATCTGAGCCACCTACAGACGATTTCCCATTGAGTTGCAAAGGGTTATTTATTTCAGACAAAAATATTTCGGTGTTAAGCATCCCCGAGACATTTTGATAATTCACATTCTCACAATAGATGCGCAGGAGCGACACATTTTCAGTTTTGTCTTTTGGCGTGCGATAAGGAAAGAGAAAACATTCTACTACTTCCAAATGATAGTCAAAAACAGCAACAGCTGTGCTATCTGTACAGACAACTCGCTTTACCAGTGACAATGTTGAGTGCTGTGTGAGTCAGGAATGCGAGCTGCTCTAACCGAACACACGTACTCAGTACGATCCAGCAAGAACGAAAGCTAAAGTGTGAAGCGACCGTTTAACGGAAACATGGCTGTATATATTTGCCTCTTATATACACAGGTATCATATAACTATGTCACAATGCTACGTGTAAGTGAAATATTCTTGAGTACAGCGTAGGACACCAATTGAATGAAATAAAATCAAACCAAATATTTAACAGAATAATCTGATGGAATAACAGAATACATTCTATTATCGCTTAAACAATTGACTTTTTGTTTAAATTTAACACATTTTTTTTAATATTACCATGTCCAGCACAATGTTGGTTTCGGGGCCCAAGCAGATTGGAACATACTGTTATCGGATGTAAAATGTGCGTTACTACGCTGCCAGATTGCCCCACAGTGGAAGGTCTACCCACCCATCGATAGCCTAAAATAACTTTGTCTACTTCCACATATAGAATATTCAATTAACTTTCTACACATATTCTGCTCAGTAGTAGTGCAAGTGATGTAAACGACGTAGAGAGGGGCATGAACAATAAGGAGTATTGCAAGATTCTGGAAAAGTACACCATCGTTTCATGTTCTTTAGCAACCTTATTCAGGTAAAAGTAGGTCAGAATCAACAAATACAAGCTAAAACTAGTGTGCATACTTCGATGGTAGAATTATAGTATAAGTAAAAACGAATTTATCAGGCTTTTGTACAGCACAAAATGTTAAACCTACTCAATTTGTCAATGTAAAGTATTTTCAAGCGCTTTTTCTCACAGAAAGCTCAAGATTGTGTTAAATTATTTATTTATTTGATTGGTGTTTTATATACGCCGTACTCGTATTTCACTTATACAACAGGGGCCACCCAATTCCTCCCCCTTCTACCCTTCACACACACACACACACACACACACACACACACACACACGTCTCTCTCTCTCTCTCTCTCTCTCTCTCTCTCTCTCTCTCTCTCTCTCTCTCTCTCCTCCCTGTCTCTCTCTCTCTCTCTCTCTCTCTCTCTCTGTCTCTCTATCTCTCTCTCTCTCTCTCTCTCTCTCTCTGTCTCTCTCTCTCTCTCTCTCTCTCTCTCTCTCTCTTTCTCTCTCTCTCTGTGTATACACAAGAGATTTTTATCCCTTGTGCGTTAGGGTAACCTAGAACAGTATCCTTCGGCCAGACTAACTGACCGACAGGTAAAAAACGGCACTTACAATCCACTCTGCAGCACCACTATCACTTTCATTGACGTTAAGTGGAAGATTTGCTTAGTGATTTTTCCGTGTTTACAACAAAACATACTTTCCAGGCTATAGCAACCACATAAATATATGTCAGTTACTGTGTACACTGCCTGTCTGCAACGTTTAATAGGAAACAGAAAGTACTTTGTTTCTAACATCTTGCAGGAGGCCTGTTGCTCAGAAACCGACATTCCGAGGAATTTTCTGCGAAAGGCCATGATATACGTAGTGACGTCACTGAAAAATGTGACTACGGTGTGTCTGATTATATCAGGGCGTTTCTGAGAGTTAGACAAATGTAAGTGACCTAAACTGACCTAAAACTGCTGGCATAAAGGGTACCAAAATAAAAAAAAAATAAAAAAAAATAAAACATGCACAAAAAATAACCTGGTAGGTCTCTTTTTTTATAGTACATGTAAATAGTTTGATATGATTGGTGTTTTACGCCGAATTCAAGATAATTTGAAAGCTGAGCTGAGCTGAGCTGTACTGATTGGCGTCAGTTTGTGTTATAATCCGTAACGACCTAATGGTCAAATTCAGTGTTTCTGAATTGTTTTTGATACGTTTGTTCGAGTGTAAATTCCATCATCAAAATAGAAATGAATTTTATCGAGACAAGAATTAAGAGTTCTCTAGACTTAAGCACCATGCTAAAAATACATATGGCTTGCCAGACAAGCCGCAGAATTCTCAGTAATTAGAAATAACATTGTTTACTGGTAACTGGTTTGGCTACATACAATAGGCCTATATATTATATACACAATATTTGCTTTATGCCTTTCCGTTTTAAACATTAGTTATTGTTAAAAGAATTAACTGAGAAAAATTCTCTTTTTATCACGATATTCAAGAAATCATTTTGACACCCTCTTCCTGTTATGTTTTGTCAAAGCTTCAAAGAAATCAGTAATAAAAAAGTGTGCCATGCTAGTATAAAAGTTAATTGTCAGTAATAAAATATGTATCTCAGTTGCATTTGATTGTTATAGTGCCCCCTCGCCCACTTTTCATTTGCTTCCTACGCCTATGAACAGGCATGTCTCTCCTTCGGAGACCTGGCCCAAAAGCTGCGGTGGTGAACCGAGCTCTTCAAGTAGGCCTCCAGGACACACCAATGGGGAACACCCGAGCCAGACTCCTGTTTGCAAACCATGTCGCATCTGCAATCACAAAGCTGAACCGAGAGGATATGGCAAATAAGGTGGAAGAGGTAAAGGCATACAAAAGGCAAAGAGGAGAGGATGACAGCACAATGGATCTGGCCTCAGATGCTCGCTACAACAGCATTAATATAACCAGCCCCAAGAAACCAGGCCAGAATGCTTCACAGGCCATTTCCCTGGATGTGGAGACATCAACAGACAAGCAATACATTGTCCCCGCTGATATGAAGAATAAAGTGTGTTGGACTAGGTCCTGGCTGAGAGGGAAAGGCTTCCAAGTAAAGTGCCCTGGAGGACACGAGGGGTGCACGGAGAACACAAACCCACATGCCCCCTGATCCGAGTATAATATGGGGAACGAGATTGGCGAGGGATTGGCGAGGCAAGGTGTTTTAGCCAAGCACGTAACCACGGACGACGACTTCACGTCAGCCAAGGGAATGGAAAACGGCATCCGACTGGTCGAGCCACTGTGGGAGACGGTTAGCAGATGCCACTCACCTAGGCAGATCCCAGTTCAAGTAAAGCAACCAGGCTAAGTTCCGCGATGCCATGTTCGAGGGACAGGGCCGAACGAGGGAAGCCAGGAAGAAAGCTCAGAAGGTGTTGAGCCAGGATGTTAAGGCCAGGTGTAGCTTGATTTTTTCTCAACTTATGTCTGAGCACAGTGGTGACATGAGGAAAATAAAAACTTACCTACCCAAGGTTAAGGATGCAACGGTCAGGTGTTACGGTGGGGACTATTCCAACTTCCGCAGGAAGAGTGTGGTTTGCTCCGCAGGAGAAACCAGCAGCTGGTTGGGAGAGGCAGTGAACTCTGCCCTTTCAACATGGATGCGAGCGACAGGAAACTATTGACCGAAGTACTGCACATGAAGTTGGGCGAGACAGCCGTCGCCAGTCTCCGGATGAACACCTCAAAAGTGCGAAGCTGTCAACAGGCCACTCAGTGTCTCCTTTCACAGGAATGTTAACTACAGCAGAAATATGGAGGGAAGGGCGGCGTCCACATTCCACAGACTTAAGAATGGCCAGGACAAATCCACTGCTGCCAAACTCGGAGCTGTCGGTGCCATTGTTTCACCTAGGAGCGAGAAAACGGCACAACAGATTGAAAGGGTGTAGCAGTACTACAAGGTTTATAAGAAGCAAAAGACAGTTAAGGGGAGATCACTCCGCAATACAGCCAGAAAACTCCAAGGGCACAATCAGTATATTTCAAATCCAGAAGAGAAAACTGACTATGCCAAGGGACAACTGGACAACACCCCAACAGATCACACATGCGCTAGATATTTGTAACCGCCAGTTTTGGTATATAATTTGTCAGTGCTGTTGTCGGTTATGAAAGAAATTTATAAATAAATACAGAAATTGAGCAAAACCTGACACATCTGTTTGTTTATTATTTTTAATGAGGGGAAACCAACCTGCTCAGTTTTAAATGCAGCATGCACCTTGCATACTGCCCACGGCCGAGACAGTGCCATGGCTGTAGCAGCGCTGCCTGTTATTGTTAATACCATGCGGTTCCCAGCTTATGTGGTCCACATTTACACAGCGTGTGTTGTGGCACACGTGTGAGCAATCAAAATTGGGATCTAAATATAACACTCCCTGCCTGGCCATATAAACAAGTCTACCAATGTGTTTTTTATTCCATCGGTGTGTGAGGAGGCGAGGCCACATCGGCCATCCCTCGTCAATGGTCCAGTCCACAGTCGACAGGCTCCGTTTTTGCTATAAACACTGAAACTTTTAATTTTTGCAGCAATTTCTGCTCTGAACGTCTCCATTTCCAAGCGTAGGAATACTAGAACGCTGCATGTTGTTCATTTCAGAATGCCTATACACGTTACCCTACACTAAACAGCACTTTACCTATTTTTCATCAAAATGGATATTTTCAGAAAATAAATAGCTCCAGGAAGCTATAAAATGACTCAATCAATGCAAAACACATCCCAGACATACCCACCAAAATTATCAGGTTGCTGCGAAATCTGAGCGCACTTTACATATTTTGGTGACTGTTAGTGCAGGCCATTAATTTTCCATAAGCTACAATGTTAACGTCTAGCGCTGTAGCTCAGTCCCAAACATTCCGTGGCCAATAAGCTTTGGTGCATACCTGGCCCAGCCTGTAAGAAACAAGCCATAAAAATCTTGACATGTTGACCGTCAAAATCTGGACGTTTCCATGCGGCAGCAGGGAGGCGTGCCTAGCATCACCAAGGGGACGTCACTCGCAGCCTCATCACTACCTCACACCTTGTGTCCTCTCGTCCAGAATTTCAAACTTTCATCAATAAAGCTCATACCTCCTTTAAGTTTAGACAGTTTCCAGCATTTTAATACCACGCATGCACCTGTACACCAAAAATGGCCGCCTGGGAGCAAAAAAAGACTTTATACCCTAAAATACACAGAATTACATCCCTACCGAAAAACGAAAGTTGTAAAGGGGGTCTGTGACCACATATACTCTGACATTTTTGGTACGGACCGCCGGACCCCTTCTCCCTCCGGGCCTCCAAACCCGTTCTTGCGTCCGGGCCGCCGGACCCCCTCTTCCGTCCAGGCCTCCGGATGCCTTCTTCCGCCTGGGCCGCCAGACCTCTTCTTTTCGTCCTGGCCCCTTCGTCCGTCCGGACCCCTTCGCCCGTCCGGGCCCCTTTGTCCCCATTTTTTCCGTTCGGTCCGTCCAGGCCGCTGGACCCCTTCTTCCGTCCGGTCCGCCAGACCCCTTCTTTCGTCCTGGCCCCTTCGTCCGTCCGGGCCATGCGGGTCGCTGGACCTCTTCGTCAGTCCAGGTTGTCAAGGTCACCGCACCCCTTCTTTTGTCCGGGCCACGGGACTCCCTTCTTCCGTCCCGCGCCGTCCGACCCCTTCTTTCGTCCGAGCCCCCCTCCTCCGTCCGAGCCCCTTCTTCCGTCAGGGCTGTCCGGGCCGCTGGACCCCTTCGTCTGTCCGGGCCGTCCTGGTCTCTGGACTCTTTCGTCTGTCCGGACCGTCTGGACCGTCTGGGGCGGCGGACCTCTTTGTCCGTTCGGGCCGTCCGGGCCGCCGGACCCATTCTTCCGACCGCCCGTCTGGGTATCCATGTCTGGTACCGAATTGTATCAGCGTAAAAAGTTATTTCGATTCTTTTTAGATGCTGTTTTTAGTAGCCGTTTTCTGGTTTCTTGTATAGTCCACTTGTTACGGTAAAAACTACACAGAAAGGCCTGCAGTTTTGTTAACAAAACGTTTACTAAACATTACCAGCAAACACCGTTTATACAGCACATATCACAGTAACAACACAACGTACATGTACAGATAGTACCAGTTAGCAGTCCGTGTAAGAGTACATTGTGAAGTTCTCAACGGTCCGTGAGAGCCATGGGGAAGGATCCAACAAAGTGTAGTCCACGAAAGCTGTGATGCAACTGTTTAGCACAAACCCTCAGATATCCACGAAATCCTTGATGCAACTGTTTAGTACAAACCCTCAGATCTCCACGAAATCCTTAATGCAACTGTTCAGCACAAACCCTCAGTTATCCACAAAATCCTTGATGCAACTGTTCAGCACAAACCCTCAGATATCTACGAAATCCTTGATGCAACTGTTCAGCACAAACCCTCAGATATCCACGAAATCCTTAATGCAACTGTTCAGCACAAACCCTCAGATATCCACGAAATCCTTGATGCAACTGTTCAGTGCGATAATAATCCAGGAGCCTCTCACCAATGCGGTCGCTGTGAGTTCAAGTCCAGGTCATGGTGGCTTCCTTTCCGGCCGTACGTGGGAAGCTCTGTCTTCATCGTCGGGCTTCCCCGTGCTCTGCTCGGTTTCCTCCCACCGTAATGCAGGCCGCTGTCGTTTTAGCCTTCTCGGTCAGGGCAATGTTCGTTGAGTCGTGTTTTATCAGCCCTGCTCGTCTTCATCCTGCATGGATGTAAGCATTTCGCCTAGCTGGCAGTTCTTCCGGGAAGTTACCGAACATAGCAGAACCTTCTCATTAATAACAGACTCTTTCATTCAGATTTTGGGAAGATATTTTCGTAACAAATCTGACTTTGCTTAGGGAATATAATGCAAAGTCACAACATTTTTCTCTAAGCAATGACTCTCCTCAGGCGTTTTTTTCTTTTGCCAGCTCACCCTGACAAAATCCGTAGGTATCCACGAAATCCGTGATTCAGCTCTTTGCTAGTTCTGTTCATTACCGTTGTAGAAAAGATGAGTAGAAGAAGGAGGAAGGCTGAATAGTACATGTGTAACAGTAAGAGTATCCGCCGGATCCTTTATTCCGTCCGGGTCGTCCAGGCCACCGGACGCCTTCTTCCGACCTGGCCGTCCGGGCCTCCGTAACCCTTCTTCCGACCTGGCCGTCCAGGGCCGGCGGACCCCATCCTCCGCCGGGTCCCTTCGTCCGTCCAGGCCGTCCGGGCCGCCGGACCCCTTCTTCCGACCTCCCGTTTGGGTGTCCAAGTCTGGTATCGAATGTATCAGCGTAAAAAGCTATTTTGATTTGTCCTGGGTGCAGAATGTGTAGACTTGACGCGAGAAGAGTCTGGGATCTTTTAACACACAGCTTTCAAACTCTCTTAAAATTTGGTTCAGCGTCGCTTGAGTGTTGTGTTTCGTACGCCGGCAATTCGGAGTACAAAGGGGAGTAGCTAATTTTTTGGTTTCCTGTATAGCCCACTTGTTACGGTAAAAATGAAACAGAAATGCACGAACATTTACTAAACATTTCAGCAAACACCGTTTATACAGCCATATCACAGTAACAACACAACGTACATGTACAGATAGTACCAGTTAGCAGTCCGTGTAAGAGTAACATTGTGAAGTTCTCAACGGTCCGTGAGAGCCATGGGAAAGGATTCGACAAAGTGTACAGTTCACTAAAGCTGTGATGCAACTGTTCAGTACATCATCACCCTCGATATGGACAGAGAAGACGTTCAAGTCCACACAAGGCTAAAGTACACTCCGCACACCCCACAGAGCCACTAACAACACCCTCTTATGTCTTCACGCACAAAAGTCTGGTGAATACCTATGCTATTCCTGTCCCGATAAAATTCATTTCTGCTTAAGCGTCGACTCCTGATGATGGAATTTGCGGAGGTGTAAACACACCCAATAGGTCTCCGAACTGTAACATAAGCCGACAACAGTCATTGCAGCTGAGCTTTCAAACTACTTACTATGAAATATTAGGCATGGGATTAAAATAGACGTCTGTCTTAATCTCAGATAACACCTACGAGCAGTGTCGGGTCTGATCGATCGGGACATGGAGTGGTGTATTAAGGATAGTTTTATACACACATACACACATTCGTTCGACTTCAATGGTTTTAGGGGCTGGGTTATTGTTGAAATATGGTTTACCGATGCTGACTTTGACATATTTACATGTTTCAGGGAATTTGTGCATTCTAAATATAGGGTAGGGTTCGAGCTGTGGAGGGTGATGGGTGATGGGGGGATGGGGGAGGGGGTGATGGGGATGCTGCAGCTATTTCTTTTCCCATTGTTTACAAGCAACTGTGTAGCGGAAGCTGTGTCTCGATTTGTCTGTGGGTCAGTTGATCGACTAAATTGTTCATATTCTTTTTTAGGCCAAAGTGACTATGACGTCCTATGTGAAGAAACTACTGGGTTTTGGTAAGTATTTTTTAGCGAGCAACCTGGTACTTCTATATATGTCATTCGTTTTGTTTGTTTTTTATGAGGGGGGGGGGGGCGGGAGATTTTTGACAGCATGTGTTTTAACATGGTCATGCTATCCTTACACCTCTCCTAAACGAAGTTAGAAAGGGGGTATAATGGAATCACCGCATTTGTCCATCTGATAGTAGGTGCGATTTTTTCAATGCATCTCCTCCCAATCCACAGCACCGAATGTGATGGTGTTAAGGTTGTCTTTCCTTTGTTTCTGTAAATGTTGGTGGATGAAAAGGGGGTATATTCGGACATCAGGATTCTAGTTCAGCATGAGAGCTCTGAGAGCAAGGCGAAACAAACCCTATACTGGCGGATTTCCGCTTTTTTCTTTTTCTTTTTTGTTTCGGTTTCTTTGGAGGCCAATTGTATAGCAACAATCTTTGAAACCGCTACTGCAATAACCAATGCCACCTCCTCCGACACGTCCAAATTCACAGCCAACGCCACTTCCATTGCAAGTGTTACTGCCAGTTGTATATTCACGGCCACGGCCACTTCTACCGCCACAGCCTTCGCCACCCCTACTGCCACCATACCTATCGCCACACGATGCACATCATCACCCGCACCGCCTCTTTCATCTCCACCGCGATATCTACCATCTCCATCACCGCCACTTCCACTTCCACCTCCACCTCCATCGCAATCGCTACCGCCACTTTCACCATCACCTTCAATACCATCGCTATTTTCACCTCCACCACTTGCAATGCCACCGACGCCGTCACCTCCAGCGCCACTGCCTCCATTACTTTTACGTGCTGATCTTGACGTCCTGCTTCAGTGAAAATGTTCATTAATGAATCACAAATTCATACCAGGCATAAAAACATTATACAAATATATATTTTGGTGGCGTATACAGAAGTTTTGTGTATGCTTTGAACATGGGCCGAATTTAGTCGAAGTCACCTGTAGAGCGTGATGTGGATCGCGTTGTGTCACAAGTAGACAGCTCATCCGAGTCTACATCCCTTCGCCATCTAAAATGGATCATGTAGTAGTGATATCTATAAATTTTTGCTCGCCTTATGTATAACTCGCATTATGTGACAACAAATACCATTTAACCTATGATAATCCATTCCCTCTCCAATTGTTTTCCATGTGCAGTTTTAATTTATTGGTGGATGTGATGATGTGTCGTGTCGATAACTCCGACTGTCTTCCACGTACATGTAGAGTTTTAATTTTGGTGGATACACAGATGACAATGTAACTCACATTTGCCCATTTCTGCGTTTACCATGGTAACCAGATTGCTATTCCCCTTATATCTGCTAGATGCATGTAAACAGACAAGCATGAACTTCGTGTACAGGCGACAACTCAAATTGTTGTCCACGTTCTATTTTATTTCTTGGTTGATACTTAGACGGAGGTGACGATGTACCGGGAGTCACATTAGTTCATTTTCACGGTTGTCATGGAAACCAGTTTGCCATCATATATATATACTACATAAATACATATGATTTTGAGTCCGGGCTACAACTCCAATTATTTTCCATGTGCAGTTTTAAGTTTTGGTGGCTATACAGATACAGATGTGACGATGTGTCGCCCTTCACATTTGTCCAGTTTTATACGTCCGCTCCTAATAGGCAGAGAGGATTATGGTAAAAGTAATTTTGTGCGTCTGTTCTTCCATATTCATGACCGGACTATATCTCCAGTTGTCTTCCTTGTGCAGTTTTAACTTTTGGTGCATAGGTAGATACAGATGTGATGATGTTTTATGTACGGTATACCTTTCAGTTTACTGTTTTTATTTAATACATAAAAAATCATCAACACCTGTCAAGTATTTTCCCTCAGAGTTTATTGTCATCACAATGGTACTGGTATTCTTTTATACGTTTGAAACAAATGTATTTGTTCGGACGTATAATGTGTTCACCTGAACTCTTGTTTTTAAATGGCTTGTAAATTTGCTGGATACGGACTTAAAATAAGATATAAAAGACTTCCTGTATGGCATAAAGACAATTCATTTCAGGTACTCCACGACCCCCAACTCCTCCACCCAAGTTGATAGATTCCTGGCGAGATGTAGACTGGAATACGCTGTAAGTCTCAAAGTCGTGTAATACGCCATTCATGGTATTCATGTATGTGTGTGTGTGTGCGTGTGCGTGCGTGCGTGCGTTGCGTGCGTTGCGTGCGTTGCGTGCGAGTACATGAGTGCGTGTGCATGAGTGCGTGTATGTATGTTTGCCTCGGGGTTTTGTGTCATACTTAACAATTTTCATTCATTCGAGTGAGTGAGTAAGTGTTTGGGGTTTAACGTCGTACTTAACAATTTTTCAGTCATAACGACAAAGGAATCCTTAGAGTGCATGCAATGTGCCTCCTTGTTGCAGAACGGATATCCTCATTCATATGATGACGAGGAGTCTTTATGTGTGTCCATATAAGTACATGAAGTCACCGAGACATGCAAATCCGAGAATCAATACCAGTACCGATCAAAAAAAAAACATCGATGACGTGTTTGGACGATCGGGAAAGACGTGTGAGCGTCTGTGATGTTATAGTTATGTGGATATATGTACATGTGTGCGTGTATATTGTTTACGTGGTACTAGTAGTCATTTCTGTATGAGGACTGCGGAGCCTCCGTGGCTCATTTGGTTAGCGCGCTAATAATCCAGGAGCCTCTCACCAATGCGGTCGCTGTGAGTTCAAGTCCAGCTCATGGTGGCTTCCTTTCCGGCCGTACGTGGGAAGCTCTGTCTTCATCGTGGGGTTTCCCCGTGCTCTGCTCGGTTTCCTCCCACCATAATGCTGGCCGCCGTCGTATAAGTGAAAGAGTACAGCGTAAAACACCAAATAAATAAATAAACAAATAACAATAAACACCCACATGCGTATAACATTAAAGTGAGCACATAGTCAGCCACTAAACCTGAATTAATTGATAAAGTAGTATTCCAGAAATGTTCTAAATATATTGTGAAAATTCTACACCGTTTATCAAAAAATGTAAATGGCACACGATCGTCAGTCCGTAGCCACTCATTTGGTGACGCCATCTTGCCATGTTATAGCAATATAGAGTGATGTCACAAACCCTGGGAGCTCTTCTGTACCATCGGTATTAAGCAATGTGACAGTAAGAAAATACAAACCAAGATACCTGATACCCAACCAAAGAGTGTCAGCTCTGTTCCGTGTTCAAAGGGCCGATGTTTCTTTTAGCCTTCTCGGTCAGGGCAATGTTCGTTGAGTCGTGTTTTATTAGCCCTGCTCGTCTTCACCCTGCATGGATGTAAGCATTTCGCCTAGCTGGCAGTTCTTCCGGGAAGTTACCGAACATAGCAGAACCTTCTCATTAATAACAGACTCTTTCATTCAGATTTTGGGAAGATATTTTCGTAACAAATCTGACTTTGCTTAGGTAATATAATGCAAAGTCACAATATTTTTCTCCAAGCAATGACTCTCCTCAGGCGTTTTTTCTTTTGCCAGCTCACCCTGACAAGTTACTGCAGTATCCTGCCCAACATTTACACATTGTGACACGGGCAGCCGTTCTCAGTTCCATGCTTATAATTGTTTAGTTCAAAATACATCAGTTTAACACTTGAACTAGCCGCAAAATCCAACTTATTGCATCGATATCTCTCTATATCTCTCTTGTGATTGGCCAACTTCATAAGGGCTTCCACAACATGGCTACTCCAGTTGAATTGTCCATCAGTGCCATATCCCGAAAACTGAACTTCATATTCTCCGCTTTCAAAACTTTATACATTTTTTTGTATATTTTTCCTACACCCCTACTACATTTTTTCTATGTATACATAGTTGCAGACTTTATGTTCACTTTAAAGATGTTCACCCCATCTTTTCCGATCATCCTAGCACTTGATCGATACTTTTTATTGATCGGAGGTATTGATTCTGGGCTTTGCAGGTCTTGGTGACTACTCATATATTGTGCCTGCTTATGCCAGGGCGAGTTCGTGCCGCTAAAATTCTAGGCCCACTTCTTTCTCTAATTTTTGTAAATATCATAAATGTGAATACTAGATGTGATATCAACATCTTTGCTGATGACGTTTTTATCCCAAGAGATTTTACTACAGCCTAAAATAAAATAAATCGCCACCTCGATCGTTATTCACATTGAGCAAACCAGTGGATGATAAAATTTAATGCAAAAATAAAAAAGTATACTCAATGGTCGTGGGTTTCCCCTGGGGTCTGCCCGGTTCCCTCCCACCATAATGCTGGCCGCCGTCTTATGAGCGAAATATTCTTGAGTACGGCGTAAAACACCAACCAAAATTTAATAAATATCACCTTTGAGACGTACCCAATGTACCAAAAACTGTATTTAGATGGTAATGAAGTGAGTGTTCAATCTCATACACATCTTGGTATCACTTTGCAACACAATAGTAGATGGGACGAACATCACTTGTAAGATCACTTGTAAGATCACTTGTAAACAAATGCAATGAGAAATTGAAAATTGTTAATAGAGTAAAGAGAACATTGATTGTATAATAACATTATATAATAGTATGGTGATACTTTATATAACAAGTGAATATTCTTGAGTACGGCGTAAAACACCAATCAAATAAATAAATAAATATATAACAACTGTAATATAGCGCTCTCTCAAAGGCCGAACAATATCCAACTTCGTGCAGCTTTGCTCTGTACAGGTGGACTTCGTCGAACATCAAACAAGGCTCTTCTTACTAAACTTAATTGGACACCACTGTATATTCGGCGTAGACAACACAGGATTGTACTGTTCTTTAAAAATGTAAATGGACTCTCTTCGGCTTATTTACCATAAAGACCAATTACAGAAATCAGTGCATACATCTTGAGGCATAAAGAAAATTTACGCTTATTTAGATGTCGGCTCAGTTTCTATGAATCCTCAGTTTTTCCGAAAAGTACTCATGATTGGAATAATCTGAGTACATTCGTAATTCTTCCATTAAAGAACTTAAAACATTTATAACCCTACCAAGTTCTACTTCACATGACTTATTATCCTTATATAATATCTTTAGCAGCTTTCCATCTGCTTTGCAGTGTGAGCGCTCTTCGAGCTGATCTCTTTAAACTCAACGTTGTTGAAGATCCTACTTGCGCTTTTTGTAATGATCCGCAAGAAAATACTTATCATTATTTCTTGCATTGCCCTCAATTTGCCACACAATGGTAATGGTAATGTTAATGCTGAAATGGCCTACTAAATACATCTCACTCCATCATATATCTCTGTAAAGGCAGTTACGAACTAATTAAAAGTGGTTAACTGAAGTATATATCTGTGTTTTGGACGTGCAGTTGTTCCATCCATAACGTATTAGTACATTCATAACCATGCTTGAACATTTATAACTATGTCTGTGTCTGTATACATAATTTGCTTGCTGTCATGTTGAGGAGACCTTCTTAGTGGCCGTTAGGCTGTAAGGAATCCTCTTTAAAGAAATAAAGAAATAAATAAAATAAAATAAAATAAAATTAAATTAAATTAAATTAAATTAAATTAAATTAAATTAAATTAAATTAATTAAATTAAATTAAATTAAATTAAATTAAATTAAATTAAATTAAATTAAATTAAATTAGTGTTGCAAGCACTGAGGTACTAGTATCATGTCCAAGACACCAGACAAGACACTCAACCAAATCACATTATACAGTTTATAAGGTGCTTGACTAGGTGCGGTGATATTTTCCCCGGTCTCTTCCAGTTAAAAATTTTACTGCCATCATGTCAATGAAATATCAATCAAACCATTCCCAAATGCTCTGTTTGACTTCTGTTTTTGAAGAGACGCACTAAAGAAGGATGTCCTGGGATATTCTACCGGGAAGGAAAACGCTCCGTTCGCGAATATCGTCATGTTTGGTCAAGTCGGTGCTGGGAAGTCCAGTTATTTCAATACCATTGACTCCATTTGTAAAGGGAGGTTTGCGGCACGCTTTGAAACTGGCGAAAGTAGAAGCAGCGTAACGAAATGGGTAATTTTTGTGTCTTAGCATTTAGCCATTGGGCAATGACCCAGGTGTCTCTCAGCAACGCGGTCACTGTCCAGCTCATGCTGCCTTCCTCTCCGGCCATACATTCTGCAAGCAATCTGAGACATGGATAAACGATACTTCCAAACTAAACTAAATTTTCTATTACTGTTTTACAGCACACTTAGAAAGGAACAGTTATAAATGCACGACATGAATGAGCTGGAGTGGTTAAAAAATTAGAAGCATAGGTGTATTAGATACATTATTCACACGATCACAGACACTGCCTTCTGATTGGTGAAAAAAATTTTTCGAAAGTATTTTCTGAATGTATTTTTCAAAATTCATTCTTAAGTAGGTAAAGTGAAGAATTATACTTTATGTTCGAGCTCCTTTTGCTTTCGATCTAATCAGTATATTTACACTAAATCTCACAGAAGATTAAATTTTAATTACCACAAGTAATTATGTCATTTTTTACTCATGTATATGATGATCAACATTTTCAGTGCCACAGAAATTATTTGCTGCAGAGCGGGTAGAAATAATGTAAAATGAAAGAGCATACGTCAAAGGCGAAAATGATTAAAATGTAGCTAACGATGATAGTGTTTTCTGTTGCAAGTTCCGAAAAACACGTTTTGGAGGCAATAATGGCCCTGCATTCTACGTATGCGATACAATGGGAATGGAAGAGGACCAAGGTCTTGACGTCACAGACTTCCCTTTCATCCTAGACGGTCACCTCTCGGACAAATTTCAGGTGAGGTCAGAAAGTCCTGGTGAGGTTGGTAAGAGGTAAAGGAGAGGTGAGGTTAGGAGACAACATCTTCGTAAGTTCGAGGTGTTGAAGGCACCATTTGTGTCACTTCAGGGTGGGGTTGACAGAACATGAGGTTAGGTCAGAAGACATCTGTGTAAGTTTGGGGATGTTGGCAACATGGTGATGTAAGGCCTGAAATCAACATCCGTGTTAGCCCCGGGTGAGGTTGAGAGCAATGTGTCAGTTCCGGGTGAGATTGGCACAATGTGGCCACAGGACCCCCATTAGTTTTCCATAGGCGACAATGTTAACGTTTAGCGATGGTTAAAACATTCTGTGGCCAATAAGCTTTGGTGCATACTTTGCCCAGCCTGTGAGAAAGCAGCCATAAAAATATTGACATAATGCTGGCCGTCAAAATCTGCATCTTTTTCTGCCGGTAGCTGGATGGGGTGCCTAGCAACCCCAAGGAGACGTTACTCGCAGCCTCATCACCACCTGTCTCCTTGTGTCCTCTCGCCCAGAATTTTAATCTTTCATCATTAAAACTCATACCTGCCCAAAGCTTAGACTTAGAAAGCTCCGGCTGAGTTTGGTAACGTGGAGAGGAGAGGTAAGGTAAAAACATTCCATGTGAAGTTGGTGGCATGGAGAGGAGAGGCGAGGTCAGAAAGTTACGGGTGATGTTGGTAGCAGGTTAAGGAGAGGTGAGGTCAGGAAGTTACGGGTGATGTTGGTAGCAGGTTAAGGAGAGGTGAGGTCAGAAGGTTACGGGTGATGTTGGTAGCAGGTTAAGGAGAGGTGAGGTCAGAAAGTTACGGGTGATGTTGGTAGCAGGTTAAGGAGAGGTGAGGTCAGAAAGTTACGGGTGATGTTGGTAACATGTGGAGAAAAAGTGGGGTTAGGAGACAACATCTGTGTGAGTTCCAGGTGAGGCTGACAGCAATGGTGGGACCAGAAGACAATATTTGTGACATTTCCGGCTGAGGTTAGCAGCAATGTGAGATGAGGCTAGAAGACAACATCTGTGTCAGTTCCGGGTGTGGTTGACAGTAATGTGACGAGAGGTCAGAAGAAACCTCTATGTCAGTTCCCGATGAGGTTGAGAGGTCCGAAGACATCTGTGTAAATTCTGGGGAAAATGTAACATGGCGATGTAAGGCCAGAGTCAACTACTGTATTACATCCGGGTAAGGTTGACAGCAGTGTGAGGCGAGGTCAGAGGTCAACATCTCTGTTAGTTCCGGGTGAGGTTAACGGTAATGTGAGGTGAGGTCAGAAACCACCATGTGTGTCAGTTCCAGACGAGGTTGAGGTGAGGTCAGAAGACATCCGTGTAAGTTCAGGGGAAATTGGTAACATGGCAATGTAGAGTCATATATCTACTTCTGTATTAGTTCTGGGTGAGTTGACAGCTGTGTGAGGTTAGGTGAGAAGCCAGCATCTGTGTTAGTTCCGTGTGAGGTCGACAGTAATGTGAGGTGACGTCAGAAGTCAACACCTGTGTCAGTTCGGGTAGCGTTGACACAGTGTGAGGTAAGGTTAGAAGACATCTTTGTAGGTTCTGGAGAAATTGGTAACATGGCGATGCAAGGCCAGAAATCAACATCTGTGTTAGTTCAGGGTAAGGTTGACAGTAATGTGAAGTGATGAGTCAGCTTCTGTATTAGTTCAGGGTGAGGTTGACAGCTGTGTCAGGTGAGGTGTATTAGTTCTGGCTGAGGGTTGACAAGCCTGTGTGAAGCTGCACTTGCCGAAAACTAATGGACATTAAAACATATACATTCCTGCATGTACCTGTATGTGCAGGGGAACAAGAAAAAATCAGGTTAATGTACTAACTTTACAGTTTTATTTTTTTGAAGAGGCATAACTAATTTTCACTGTAAAATACCGGAACTTAGTAAAATGTATGAGTGTGTGTATCTACAGGTGATTGTAGTTCTTGTCCACTCTTGTCACTTTTGAAGTCTGAATTACTGGACCAAATACCAGAGTAAAAATTAAACTTCTGATAAAATGCCACAAATGTTAAGAATGAATGAATGATTATGGTTTAACGCCACATCGGCAGTATTTCAGCCATATCGTGGCGACAAATGTTAAGAAAAGTATACTACAGATTCAGTGTACATAAATATGACTTATGTTAATACCTTCGCTCAGAAATAAAACATGATGTGCAGAAGGTGACCTAAAATAATTTGGCTGACACAATGCATGGATTGGACAAATCATGCACAGACTACAACGGTACTGAATCAGTCGCGTGTTTCAGAGATGATTCCTCAACAAACTGCGTTTCAGTGATGCTTATGTGTTTTAGATTATTTGTCTGATAATACTCATAATTTATCCAGATGTGATCAAATTATACGGCCAGGGTCAAATTATACGGCCAGGGTCAAATTATACGGCCAGGGTCAAATTATACGGCCAGGATCCGGTCTGAGTCCAGAAATAACTTCAGCCAGACTGTCAGTTGTATGATTCACTATGCCAAAATAAATTGGCTAATTATAGTCCTAAGTGTGTGTTTTTTTTTGTTCATAATAACGTAAGTCTTTAGCACACGAATATGAAAAATTGTTTATACCTACTTTTTAAATCTTCAAAGTTTACAATCACTGAATCAGACACGGATTTTTGAAATAAAAGTGTATTGTTGTGGATCGAAGTATACACGCGCATCTTTTCAACAAGTCTGTCACAGAGACCGTTAGTTAAAAGTAACAAGTTATAACCTGTAAGTTCTAACATCAAACGACAATTAGTTTATCTACTCTGGTTTGAAGTTATAAGTTACAGGCTGAACTTGTAACTCATAACTAAAGGTCTCTATTGATAGGCTTTTCTCGTGTAAGGTTTTTGTCACTTGCAGTTGACCGCTACCAAGTACCAGTGCAAGCTGGGTCAGCGGGTATACGTGTATATGTACACAACTGCGAGAATGATCTTCCCAGACATTTAAAAGCTACTTTTTAAAGATAGTGTTTCTAGATGTGCATAATATGCTTTGGAATAAAATGGATATCCCTCTTGTCTGTTAACTTTCAGAATAATAAGCCCTTATTTTGAAAATTATTAGACTCGACTGATATCCATCGTAACACAGGCACTCGAGTTGTATAACCTCTATTTGTTACACATACCGGTAAACAATGAGACGGAATGATCTGACCTCGGGCAGTTGGGATTTAGCAAACGTAAAGATTTAGCAAACATAAAGAATTTTTCACAAACTTTGGTTGACAGTTGACCGGTGTTGACCTTTTAACTTATTATAAATTAAAAATTTTGTAAGTGGGTGTATGATAATGGGGTAGGGGTGTGTGTGTGTGTGTGTGTGTGTGTGGGTGTGTGTGTTGTGTGTGTGTGTGTGTTATTTGCTACAGCTTAAGCAATTACATGAACAGGTAGAACAAAACCCTAACTGGGTGTAAATTGACAATAGGCCGTGTTTCACGGAGGATTCTGCTGGTGAACTATGTATTCCCGGCACTTTAATGTTATTGCGTGTTAAATGTGATGACAACACAGCATTTTGAGTATTTCCAGACCAGTGATGTCTAATAAATTTCAATTAACATAACTGCATTTTCTTTTACTTTATTCTGTCTAAGCCATTGTGCTAGGGGCGTGTAATTTGCTACTGCTTAAGCATATACATGAGCAGTCAGAATGAAACCCTAATTGAGGTAAATTGACAAGAGGCCGTATTTCACCTGTGATGTGTGACCATTTGCCAGCTATCACACTGCCGTCTCGTCTGTCACATATATGCACTACCGGAGCTCCAGGACATCCACACAGACCCCATACAAGCCTATAACCTATGTACTTACTTATAAATAACACATGGAGATTGAAAAATCGATTAGTTATACCAGTAAGTCAATGATTTAAGGTTTACGATATAGCCACTTAAGGAATAATCAAATAATGGGAGCGCGTGTTTACGGAATTGTTGGGATGGCTGTATTTGACGCTGGACTTTTGATTGACAGTTCGACGGTCGTGTCACAGAAGACTCGCCAGGCTTTGTACCGTCCCCATCGCTCGGTCAGAGGATGCACTGCCTGTGTTATATCATGGACTCTTGCAAACTTACCATGATCTCTGGTGACACCCAGACGAAAATTGCACTGGTCAAAGATCTTGCTAGTGCCAGAAGTAAGTGAGCAAATTTGCATCTCACAATCTGGTTAATCAGTTTTAAAACTATTCTCAGGTAAAGTACATAGTGTTATCATGATATATTACTGACATACAGTCAGGTCGAAGTCAATTACAAAACCGTACCGAGACGAAGTAACGCTTTACTGTTTTAGTAATGTAGTTTGTTGTTCTTCATATATTCCACGTCAACAGCCAGGCTTTAATTGCATGTGAATAGGGACAACCTGAGAAAAACAACACATACTTAACCTTCTAACTGAATATATATTAAATGCCTTACAACAGAAGGTAGTTCCTTCTCACAGAAGCTGGTTCATTCTGGTAGAAAGCAGCTCCTTCCATCACAAGGTAACTCCTTTCAACAACTGATAGTTCTTTCTAGCAAAAAGCAGCTCCTTCCGGCAGAATATAGTTCGTTCTAGCAGAATGTTTTATTGATAGTCCCTATTAATAGCAGAATGTACTTCTTTCTAACAGAAGATATTTCCTTCTGGCAGAATGTAGTTTCTTTTAACAGATTTTTTTTTAGAAAACGTTAGTACCTTTTAGCAGACAGTAGTTTCTTTCAGCAGAAGATATAATGTCGAACAGTTGACCTCAATAGTCAAGGGTCGTGTAAACTAACGATATACTCAATGATGCGATATACTCAATGATGCGATATACTCAATGAAACTTTATATCTACGATCTGTGAAACTTTACACATATACATGTCATAGACTTCCTGAGACCTGATTACATTTTGGTGTGCGAAACTGCTCTCTTACCTGCTTTTTTCACTGATCAGAATTTGCTTGTGGACTCTCCAGGAGGCTTCATTGCACTCATTGTATATGATTATCTAAGCTGGGCTTTGTTTTACTTTTTGAGGTCAAAATTCGTCTCAAACAGCTGAGAAAATAGTGTCGACACTGTATCGTTAAAATAACTTTGCAGCTTTTCATCCAATATATTATACGTAATTTTCACGAGGCCTATCTTTGTCCTATTTTTCCAGATGTCACAGTTCGGTCTTATTTGATTACTAACTGAGTATTGTATCATTTTTATTCATTGTTTTATGTGTTTATGTTTAGACCAATATCATGACAGTTGAATGAAGCGGAAAGGGAGGGGGGGTTGTCGGGTTGAAATTTTATTCAAACAATTCTTTTTAGTTTTGAAGTGAAGAGTTCTTAAGTATGGCGTTAAAGAATTAAGATTAATATTTTAAATTTTACCATCAAATTTATATCCGGTGTTACAATGTAACTTTGGCCTTTCTTTTTCAGACATCCGCTTTGTCATTCTGCTGACCAAAATTGACCTGTTATGCCCGGAAGTAGCCCGGGACACGAAGAACGCTTACCGGAGTCGCGCCGTGCGTGAGGTTGTAGAACAGGTCAGCTCTCTGACCGGCACCCCCATCGGCTTTATCTACCTGGTCAAGAATTATGCAAGTGAGAAAGATCTTGACCCCGTCATGGACGCGTTGGCTCTGACAGCGCTTCGGCAGATGTTATGGTTCTGTGACGACATCTTAGAAGAGTCAGATGACGAATAAGGTATCTTATAGCAAAATTTGATTCGGATTTAATTTATTTATTATTTATTCGATTGGTGTTTTACGCCATACTCAAGAACATTTCACTTATAGGACGCGGCCAGCATTATAGTGGGAGGAAACCCCACGACCATCCGCAGGGTGCTGACATTCCTTCTCAATTACACCCTGAGAGGAAGCCAGCATGAGTTGGACTTGAACTCACAGTGACTGCATTAGTGAGTGACGCCCGAGTCATTGCACCGCGCTGGCACTTTAGTCACTAGGCCAATGAGGCCCCGGTACGGCATTAATGGCGGCGTTGTCAATAATATTGTAGCGTCCTAACCCACCAACAGCTATAGTAGAGTCTCACCAAAGTGGCCGATATGAATTTTGATTTTGTCCTTATTGGAAATAGGCTTGTTGGTTTGGCCGAAAAATCTTTTTGGAAAATTTACAAGGTTTGGCTACACAAAGTGAGTAATTACATTTCATATACAGTACCCTTGTTTCCCGTTACCATAATGCTGGCCACTGTCGCTTAAGGGAAATGCGCTTGAGTATGACGTAAAACACAAATCAAATAAATAAAGAAAACAAATAAATAAATAAATCAATCAATATATAGTATTTGATTTCCGGATCTGATTTAAATCATTCTTTTCAGATCAACCGTCGGTACTGTTCAAGATCAGGGATGTCCCTTTCAGACATGAAATAATCGCTCCGGGATCTTGAAGCAATTTTAGACTTAAGTCAAAATTTCAATGATTAAACTTGGTATTTTCCTTGTCAATATTTTAGCTGAAAGTTGTATTACAATAATTTACCCAGACATTTACGTTGTGAAGAAATATTTTAACATTGTTGCATAAGAAATAACTATTGTAAAGTCATTTGAAGTTTTTACTAAAATCTAAGATATTAAACAGTAATCTTTAGTATGACCTTGGGCGTGTTTTTTCTTTTACAGTTTTGCCTATAATGTTCGCAGAAGTGGTCATTTGTACAGAAAATCTGTAGTATCTTGAGTGGGAACTATATATGTATATAGTCTGTTAAAACTGAAATGTAATAATGTTCACTATGTTAAATCATTTTATCTTCATCAATTATGTTAGAACATTTTGACAGCGGTGCGGGAGAATCATTTATAATGTTAGATTTAACACTTTACAAAACGATTAGCTAATGTTGTAACTTATGATCAATGTATTTTTCCCTTACATATTATTATTATTATTATTAGGTTTTATTGTAGACTTAAGTCCATATAACACAAACATGCGTGATAAATACAAAGATTACATATAATGATAGCTTATAACCAGACAGTGTTTTAATAAAGAGTATGACTCTACTTATTACTAAATAAACACGGACATCTAAGGTCCATAACCAGGTATCGTTTGATTGTTACTCAATTCCAGTCTCGTTAACAAGGAGTCTGTTTCTCCAGAAGACACTACACTGTGCATGATAAACACCTCACTAGCACTACAGCTGTGTTTTAACTTCATCACCCACCTGAATGCATTGTTACAGATTGCTTTCATTTTGTTGAAACTTTTCTGCCAATGTACTGACCATAGTGAACAACAATAAATATGTGAACAATACGACTTAAACACCCGTTTCTTCACAACAGAAGAACATTCACTCTAACACAAAGTTGTCTGCGTTGTTCGTAAATGTCATCGCTATCACTAAAATACACATTCCTTTTGACAGACAGTATGATGGCTCCGCAGAACGTCATAGACTACAACTGTTTTGTGTGTGTGTGTGTGTGTGTGTGTGTGTGTGTGTGTGTGTGTGTGTGTGTGTGTGTGTGTGTGTGTGTATGGTTAAGACGCCACTTTCGGTGTGGGGAGGATGTGGGGGTAGTCGTGGAGGCAAGAAGCCACTATAGCTGTTGGCGGGGGGGGGGGGGGGAGGGGTTAAGACGCTACCATAGCTGGTGGGGGTTAAGGCGCTACAACAGTGGGGGTGGGGGTGGTGGGTGGGGGGTGGGGGGGTGTTAGACGCTACTTCAGCTGTTGGGGAGGTTAAGACACTACTATAGCCGTTGGGGGGTGGGGGTGGGGGGTGGGGGGGTGAACGCTACTATAGCAGGTGGGGAGGGTTAAGACACTACCATAGCTGGTGGTGGGGGGTAAGACGCTATCATAGTTGGTGGGGAGGGTTAAGACGCTACCATAGCTGGTGGGGAGGATTAAGACGCTACCATAGCTGGTGGGGGTGGGGTGGGGTGGGGTGGGGTGGGGGTAAGATGCTACCATAGGTTTTGGGGGGTTAGGACGCTACTATAGCTGGTGGGAGCTGAGACGCTTGTAACGCTGTTGGGGGGGGGGGGTAAGACATTACTGCAGCTGTTGGGGGGTAAAACGGTACTATACCGGGTAGGGGGGAGACGCTACTATAGCTGGTGGGAGGTGAGACTCTACCATAGCTGTTGGGGGGGGGGGGGTTTAGGACGCTACTATAGCTGTTGGGGGGGGGGGGGTAATACACTATTATAGCGTGTTGGGGGGTTGTCCTACTATAGCTGTTGGGGAGCTAAGACGCTACAATAGATGTTGTGGGGGCTAAGACGCTTTAATAGCTGTTGGGGAGGTTTAAGACGCTACCATGGCTGGTGGGTGTGGGGGTTAAGACGCTACTATAGCTGGCCGGAGGTGAGACTACTACAGCTGTTGGGGGGTTAAGACAGTACTATTGTTGTTGGGGGGTTAAGACGCTACTATTCCAGTTGGGGGGGGGGGGGTAAGACGCTACTATTCGTGTTGGGGAGGTTAAGACGCTACCATAGCTGTTGGGGGGGGGACGCTACCATAGCTGGGAGGGTTTAAGACGCTACTATAACTTTTAGTTGTTAATACGCTATTATAGCTGGCGGGGGGGGGGAGTAAGACGCTACTATTGCTGGGGGTGAGGGGTTGGGTTAAGACGCTACTATAGTTTTTGGGGGGAGACGCTACTATAACAGGTTGGTAGGTAAGATGCTACTATAGCTGTTGGGGGAATTAATACGCTACTATAACTGTTGGGAGGTAATAGGCTACTATAGCTGTTGGAGGGCTAATACGCTGTAGCTGTTGGTGAGGGGGGGGGGGTGTTATATGCTACCATAGCTCCTGAGGGGCTGAGACGCTAATATAGCTTTTGGGGCGGTTTAAGACGCTACTATAGCTGATGGGAGGGTTAAGACGCTACTATAGCTGTTGGGGGGGGGGGGGGGGGTAAGACGTTACTATAGCTGTTTGTGGGTTAAGACGCTATTATAGCTGTTGGGGGTGTAAAACGCTACTATAGCTGTTGGGGGGGGGGGTACGCTTTTATAGCTGTTGGGGGGCTAAGACGCTACTGTAGCTGTTGGGGGCTGAGGCGCTACTGTAGCTCTTGGAGAGGTTGAAGACGCCATTATTGCTGTTTGGGGGTTAAGACGTTACTATAGATGTTGGGGGGAAGGGTTAAGACGCTACTATCGGTATTGGGGTAGGTAAGACGCTACTATAACTGTTGGAGGGCTAAAACACTACTATAGCTGTTTGGGGAGGGGTATGACGCCACAATAGCTGTTGGAGGGGTTAAGACGCTACTATAGCTGTTGGGGGAGGGGGTTAAGACGCTACTATAGCTGTTGGGTGAGGTAAGACGCCACTATAACTGTTGCAGTGCTAAAACGCTAGTATATGTATTGGGGGAGGAGTATGACAAAACTGTAGCTGTTGGGGCAGAGGGTTAAGACCCTACTATAGCTGTTGGGCGTTACTAATAAGCATATTGTTTTCTTACAATTATAAAGAATATCATGTGAGGTTGACAAACGCTGGAGAGACTTTGCCAACGGGCATAACAAACAAACAAACATCGTCAGCATATATTATATGGTATATGAAACGTCAGTGGAGTGATCACGTTTGAAACCATACTGTACATCGGAACTATACACATTCAACTCAGATTAATGTAGAATAACAAGTTCCCTAACCTTTAAAGCCACGTTTGCTACAACAATGGACCTATAGTTACCAGATTCATTATTAACACACATTTTGTTCTCGATAACAGGAGTTATTAAAACCTTATATGTTTCCTCCGGCATATGAGCATGGCACTGTGCATGATGATCATGGTGATATGTGGTGCAGTTTAAACGTGTTCAGCAGCTAAGCCGTCATTGTCAGGTCATTGTAGTTCTTGTCACAGTAGAAACTACTTCACATAATTGTCTAGGTGAAACAAAACAAACAAAATCAAAACAAAACAAAACAACAACAACAGGCACATCGCCTGTGAAAGCTGACAATTTGACTAGTACACTCTTTTTATGAATATCATTTTTGAATTTTTGCCTTTAAATTGACCACGCCACAACTTAACAATTTCTAATTCACCATCTACGTTATCTGCTCTACTAGGGAGAGCTGTACACTTATTATTGGATATTTTAACCACTTCCAAGAAATCTTCAATTGAGTTTTGTGTGAAGAAATCATCAGTTGAGTTTTGTGTCAAGAAATCATCAGTTGAGTTTTGTGTCAAGAAATCTTAACTTGAGTTTTGTGTCAAGAAATCATCAGTTAAGTTTGGTGTGAAGAAATCGTCAGTTGAGTTTTGTGTCAAGAAATCTTAAATTGAGTTTTGTGTCAAAAAATCATAAATTGAGTTTTGTGTCAAGAAATTATCTTATGTAATACAATTATGCTTACAATTTCCGAGAGTTTTCTATGAGCAGCATCTTTATGCAAATTCAACTGATAATCGGACAACACGATCCAGTCGTTTACCAAACCAGGTGTGGACTTCAATTTTTCACCGGTGTGTAGAGAAGAAAGTACAACCCAGTCAAACAACATACTGAGTAGCCCGTGGTTTGAACTCACAACATCATACATCAAGTGATTATTGACATTGCATGGTCGGCTGATCCTCATAAATATTGTTCAGATACACATCCACAACGCCAAGATCGGTCAGCCTGAAATTACAGAGATCTTGGACTGGTCTCCCGCGGTGAAAATGGCTCCAAATGCCGGGTTCCAGGCGAATGCTGAAAGGACTATGGATTATATTAGGCCCTGAAGTTCTGCTGGTTACCCCGTTACTGCAATGGTACCTCGCTCACGGGTTGGTAGTGAACCGCACTTCGCTTCCATACGCTGCCTTCACAGGTGGACATATAGAACAAGCTGCATTCCATAACCTGCGTTCACAAGTAGACAAATAGAACAAGCTGCATTCCATAGGTCGTGTTCACAGGTGGACATATAGAACAAGCTGCATTCCATAAGCTGCGTTCACAAGTAGACAAATAGAACAAGCTGCATTCCATAACTTGCGTTTACAGGTGGACATATAGAACAAGCTGCATTCCATAAGCTGCGTTCACAAGTAGACAAATAGAACAAGCTGCATTCCATAACCTGCGTTCACAAGTAGACAAATAGAACAAGTTGCATTCCGTAACCTGCGTTCACAAGTAGACAAATAGAACAAGCTGCATTCCATAGGTCGTGTTCACAGGTGGACATATAGAACAAGCTGCATTCCATAAGCTGCGTTCACAAGTAGACAAATAGAACAAGCTGCATTCCATAACTTGCGTTTACAGGTGGACATACAGAACAAGCTGCATTCCATAAGCTGCGTTCACAAGTAGACAAATAGAACAAGCTGCATTCCATAACTTGCGTTTACAGGTGAACATATAGAACAAGCTGCATTCCATAAGCCGTGTTTACAGGTAGACATATAGAACAAGCTGCATTCCATAAGATGCGTTCACAAGTGGACATATAGAACAAGCTGCATTCCATCAGCCGTGTTCACAGGTGGACATATAGAACAAGCTGCATTCCATAAGATGCGTTCACAGGTGGACAAATAGAACAAGCTGCATTCCATAAGCCGTGTTGACAGGTGGACATATAGAACAAGCTGCATTCCATAAGATGCGTTCACAGGTGGACATATAGAACAAGCTGCATTCCATAAGCCGTGTTCACAGGTGGACATATAGAACAAACTGCATTCCATAAGATGTGTTCACAGGTAGACAAATAGAACAAGCTGCATTCCATCAGCCGTGTCAAGCTTGTTCTATGCATTCACAAGGGGACATATAGAACAAGCTGCCTCCATAAGCCGGTTCACAGGTGGACATATAGAACAAGCTGCATTCCATAAGCCGTATTCACAGGTGGACATATAGAACAAGCTGGATTCCATAAGCCGTATTTACAGGTGGACATATAGAACAAGATGCATTCCATAAGATGCATTCACAATGGGACATATAGAACAAGCTGCCTTCATAAACCGTGTTCACAGGTGGGCATAGAACAAGCTGAATTCCATAACCTGTGTTCACAAGTAGACAAATAGAACAAGCTGCATTCCATAAGCCGTGTTTACAGGTAGACATATAGAACAAGCTGCATTCTATAAGCTGCGTTCACAGGTGAGCATAGAGAACAAGCAGCATTCCATAAGCCGTGTTCACAGGTGGACATATAGAACAAGCTGCATTTTATAAGCTGCGTTCACAAGTAGACAAATAGAACACGATGCATTCCATAAGATGCATTCACAAGGGGACATATAGAACAAGCTGCCTGCATAAGCCGTGTTCACAGGTTGGCATAGAACAAGCTGCATTCCACAAGCCGTGTTGACAGGTGGACATATAGAACAAGATGCATTCCATAAGATGCATTCACAAGGGGACATATAGAACAAGCTGCATTCCATAAGCCGTGTTCACAGGTGGACATATAGAACAAGCTGCATTCCATAAGCCGTGTTCACAGGTGGACATATAGAACAAGCTGCACTCCATAACCTGCGTTTACAGGTGGATATATAGAACAAGCAGCATTCCATAAGCCGTGTTCACAGGTGAACAAATAGATCAAGCTCCATTCCACAGGGTGCGTTGACAAGTGGGCAA
Source organism: Liolophura sinensis (assembly GCF_032854445.1). Classification (NCBI taxonomy): domain Eukaryota; kingdom Metazoa; phylum Mollusca; class Polyplacophora; order Chitonida; family Chitonidae; genus Liolophura; species Liolophura sinensis. The sequence continues at coordinate 10,096,534 of NC_088307.1, forward strand.
GCCGCAATTTAACAAATAGCTTTAATTCCGTTCTCATCCGACTTGTTGAATCCGACAAATCGCACAATGTGAACACTTGACATAAAAAAAACCTATCTCTGGTTGTATCAAAATGTATTTTATTTATTATCTACGCTGTTCGATAACAAATCCACTGCCAAAACAACAAATTGGCAAATACAATAAATGGTCACAGAAATACCTGAGGATTGATCACAGACTTACTCATGATTGTTGCACCAGTATCATTTGCGTATCATTTGCGTATGTCAGCTCCTATTTATTAACATCAAACCTTCACCACTGCAAAAGCATTTTCTTACCTTGAGGCAAGAGGAGAGGTGTAACAGACCAGCTAACGCTTCTCACGCCTTAGAAGCAATCAGTTCTATGGGTATTTGAAGTGGGAACCCAACCCAGAAAGTTTCACTCTTTGACAATATTATTATAAGTAAAACAAATGGAGAAATTCCAATCCAAGAGATAGGTAATCATTTTTTTCCAGACAGGGATACAAGCAAGTCATTTGTCACACAAATATGCAACTCATATTTACGTTAACGTTCTTTTGGAATATAAACTACACATTTCTGAACCCTGAATTGTTTAAGTCACTGAGAGTGTAAGACCTGCTGAAAAAAAAAAACGTTTGCTATCCGTGTCGATGCCATAGGTATTTACAGGCTGATAAAAATATAAATATGACTGCGGAAGAGGCGTACTTAGAAGTTCAGAATTAAAGGATATTTCCAGGCAGTAAAATTGAAAAGCGTTATACTTGGTTACAAGAAACGAAGGAAAGCACAGAGAAAACAAAATTAGATTTTTGTTTAAAACTTGAGCTCATCAAAATTTTTAATTAGATGATGACATTATGACGTCATGCCGTCACAGTTTTCAAACGCGCAAAGTCATGACAAGTAAAGGTATTTCAGTATTCTGAACTCGAAGAAAAAGCACTTGTTTGTAAACTTTGTACACAGCATTGAAACTTGTGTAAGAGGACTCATGTAGTGAAAACTTCGCCCCATAGGTTTGGCAATAACGGCGTCCTACGTTCTTGAATCTATAGATTTGTCTGGCGGATTAGCCCACAAAGTTATGTACTCAAAGGAATCCATTTTCAATTCTGGATTTCTCCTGTAAGCATTTAGGTTAAATTCCAAGTGATTGTAATGTACAACAAGCACATGTAACGTACAGCAAAAAATTGAAAATACTGTAAACAAATTCTGTAGCAATCACTGCCTACCCCTATTTTCATTCCCGAAGGAAGAATCACAAAAATCAAGCATGTAAACAGTCAATTCATTTTTTAGCAACAAGAGTAAAGAGTTTTATAATAGTGTTTAATTCTTCATGTTACATAAACTGCCACGTGTATAGCCAGAGAACACAGGTACCAAATAATTACAAACCCATCTTTGATGCAATTCTCTATTCATCCATATACATGCCGAGTACACTGCTTCTCAAGATGACACACACAGCATATCTTTTTCATGTATACATTCAGGTTAAAGTAATAACCGTCAAACCATCAGGAATCCTCAATTCAGCACATCTGAATAATTGCACACCAATTTTTCTTTGAATGCAAAGTATGTACAGCCTAATGACAACATGAACGGTTTGAATCATCAAATACTACATACGATGTTCTATAGGATAGTTGTTGTAGTTTTAAGGTAATTCCCATCATCGGAACTAGTTTTGATTATCTGAGCAGCCTTTGTGATGCTTTAGACTTTAGCCTAACATATATGTATGTACATAAAATGCCGGAAAACATCATATTCTTCATGGTATGTCGGTAATGGATAAAACAACATGGTGAACACAAAATATCATGGTGAACAAATCTTCAGTGGTCTGCAACCTGAAAATATGCCTCTTTTGGCAGTAAATAACAGACAATGCCTACGGGACTGGTGTTAATCATTAAAAGTTACAGGATCCTCCTAATTGATAGTAAGGCAGCCCTACAAATACAGTGTTGACATAAAAATCAATATATTGCAAAACGACCATAGCATAAATTTTAAGGCGATGCGACTCGTTTCCATTAGGCTTCTGCTCTCTTGACAAGAAACAAAAGTGAACAAACCCTATAACTTTAGCACTTAACTGGTGAGAGTTAGGGAAAGGATGGAGAGAATGATTTAGACAATTTGGAAATTGTGGCATCAACTGTACCCAAATATTAAGAGGACGAAGAACTCTAAACTACAGAGACTGGTAAACAGCATGTCATAGGATCACATTTCATTGTTGTACAGCGTAATCCAACTTTTGCTGGTATGAAAATACATATTTTCCCCACATTTACCCATTCCATGTTGTTAGCTATCACTTGAAATGATGGAGAAACCTTGAAGCTGTGTCAATCGAAGCTGTTGCTCATCATGAAAGTGTCGCCAAATTTGGATATATGAACATGACCATTATGGCTGGCTGGTTAGGGATATGGTTGTATACATGACATCTGATGTCCCACCCTCACCTCTTCTTGTGACGGCGTTACTTTTCATATCATTTCAAGTGAAACCAATGGTGACGTCATGAACTCACAGAATGAATGAACATATGCGTTCACAGACTCCTTACAGCGAACGTGCCGCTCTCTATGCCCGCTTTACAGCACTGCCACCACTGGACAAGCTTGACATTTGGAGCCGGTGTGACGCACATAGGCGTATTTAGGCTTAGCCTCACCACTGATGCTCATGCGCGGAAATATTTAATCAATAAAATTGGTTCCCGTATCACAAAGAATCATGTTGTGTATACTTTAGATGAAGAGAATCCATGTGTATAAAGTGTTATTAGAAACAACGGTTAAAACGGAGTTTTTGTATATTCTGACATCACTTCCTGCCTCATCATCTCAACCCCCGTGACCTCGGCATGGTTCAAGATTTCTCTACAAAATTTACTAGTGGTGGCAGTGATGTAAAGTGAATGCAGAGAGCGAAACATGTGCTCTGAGTGCGTTTTGTTATATATATGTTTTTCAGGGGGGACGAGACCATCTCCCAGCCCCCCAGTAACCATAACAGAAGAAAGATCCGATACCTCCTGACCACATCTCACATGCTTGAATCCTGGAGATACTCCATAATTCATGAAGTCAAACTGGCTCATTTCTACAGAGGATATCTTCACACTCTCTGAATGCAGGCTTAGATTAACCATACAGCGCCAAAGGTTGTTGCCCGTTTATAGCTGTGTCAATAAGCGCCCCAGAGTTATCCCCCCTGAAATTCTCTCTCGCATATGGTATTGCTGATTCTGTTGCTGACTTCAATCCATGTCCAAAAAAAGCCATCTGGGCTTCAACTCTAGACCATTGATTGCTTATAAAGGATTAAAACAGTATACGTATTTAATCAGTTCTAAACCAGTGATGGCCTATAAACGCATTAAAATAGTATCCGTATCACTAAATACTTGTTAGACGAGAGGTTTAGAACAACAACAAAACTTGTACGAAAATTTAACCTTTATTCATTATATAATATATTCCATATGTGTGTACATTTATATCTGTAACCCTACCTGTATTTAATGTAAAAAAAGCATGAAACTACACACAGGGATGTTCATTCAAATTACTTCGTCCGTACACCGTATATATTCCTCGGGTAATATATATATATATATAATGGACAAATGTGTCATATTTTCACTACAGAGAGGCACTGATTATGTACAAAAATATGAGCAATTTGTCATTAAACACAGTTTAATAAACAAACAAACAAACAAACGATCATCATATCCCTTATACATCAAAGACACTTGTACTGTCATCAGGTTATTTAAACACCGTGGAAATGGTGCAGGAAACATAAAAATACGTATACAACATTTTAACTGATTGTCTCTAAAATATATCTTGGGCTAGGTCTATGCCTGGGACATGGCTCACCGAGGGGAAAAATATGACGTCTACTGAAAGTTTCCTAGCCCTTCATCAATGAGACCTATCGTGGGTTAGATTCCAGATCAGGCACGTCGAGTTTCGCAGAATTATTGATACCCAACTTTGCCCAATCCATAAGGACGTATATGATAATTGTGTTTAGTGTAGGTATGTTACAATTTCTAATACAATTTTCTTTTCCCATTATTCTGCATTAATTCGGAATTATACATTTAAGTACATCTTAACTCATTTAAGAACTAACAATCTTAAATGTCACAAAATGTGAACCAACAATGATCCAATATATTACTTAGATCCAACATTAAGCAATGGTATTTATTTGGTCGATAAAAAAGGTAAAAGGAGTGTTCCAAATTAAAAGACAACGTTATGGTTTAGGTATTAACATACAAGTCCGCTGCGAACTGTGTTCTGGGTCACAACTTCCTCTATCTCTAAATGAAGGGAAGTGAAACGGTCAAAGACACCAAAATTCAACACTGATGCGTAAAAACACTTTCATTTCTTTTTTTATTTTTTATTTTTTTAGATTTTTGTAAGAGTGTTGAAAGACATTCAGATATTTGAATACTATGTGGACTTTATGAGCCATACTGACGGTATCTAGGAACTCTGATCTCACATCATCTTTTTGGTCATGATGTTCACCAGAAGGAAAGAATTTTGAGGAACATTGTTTCAGTAGTTTTTACTCATGGGTAAAAACAGTTATTCCAGCATTCAGTGTCGTGATCAGAGTTGGAAAAACTTCCTTTGACGTCAGAGTTCCTAAACTCGGAAAGTATGGTCCATAAAGCCCACCTTAGAATTCAAATGTTTGAACGCCTTTAGCTCTTCTCACAAAAATCTAAAAACAAATAAGTGAAAGTATATTTATGCATAGTTTTAAGTGGTCTATTTAGTGACGACTACTTCGATTTTTAGAGGTCTTTTCATGTAATGAGTCAGACAGGGCCATTTCGCCGCACTAATATAAATCCTTTCGTTTAAAAGATAAGACACCAAATAATGTAACCTTAATTATTTCGGACGAGGGGTGAAAACAGACCTAACCGGCCGCAGGTTTTATTTCTCCGATGCTTCTTAGCTATGTAGACTAACTTTTAATCTGGAAGCCATGGTATGCCCCATGTTAGAGAAACCAGGGGGCTTCCGTGGCCGAGGGGTTAGTGTGCTAGCTCGGCTCAATGAGCCAGGAGCCTCTCACCAATGTAATCGCTGTGTATTCAAGTCTAGTTTATGCTGGCTTCCTCTCAAATCATACGTGGGAAGGTCTGTCAGATTGTCGTGGTTTTCCCCCGGGCTCTGTTATCGGTATAAGAGAAATATTCTTGAGAAAACAGCGCAAAACACCAGTCAAATAAATATCAGAGAAACATGATTCGAAAAGGCGGAATAAGATATGGAGTGAGGCCACAGGGGAATCTGGTAAGTTCTGGGGTTAATCTTTATAACATGGCGGATCTTTCCATTTTTTCAATGTGCGAGTTTTTGGTTACTTTGGCATCTTGGTTATACAGCATCACAAAAATAAAAAAAAAGGTACGCCGTTTAAAGTTTTCGTGGGATACCTCACCAATACATGCATATACTGTTCTACTCTTTTCTCTGTTGTCCATCGATTAAGCTTATAGATGAACACAAATACAGGGGTTAGGGGTTGTTCAGTACGGCATGGAGAGCCGCAGGTAATCTCACAGAGTTACCAGTAACCAGAAGAGCAGATGCAGATTTTACCCCGCTAAATTTGACAAAAGGAACAAATGGATTAGTCAGATGAATACCACTGACCGTGTATATCAGCCGGTCACTATCAGGGTCCAAGATTGTAAGTGACCGATCTTCACAATCTATATACAGACCGATGTGTTGAGGTCCTGTGTGAGGTCTCCACTGTACGAATTCAGGTTTCATCTCACCCCCACAGTCGCTAGAACACCTGACCTTGCCAGCACTGTACTGCATCTTAATGTACCAGATGTCACCGCCAGGGTTACTATTCTTCACATCACCGCCCTTCTGGGCCACACCTACACGACAGTAACAGCCGAATATACCAGCAGTCGAGAGAACTGTAATCTCTACTTCAAGATAGTACCTGCCCATCCGGTAACGGCCGTCCGTTACAGCCGTGCGCACCCCTTCACTGGTCAAATCACCACACTCTACCAGGGAACCACTGCAGGCAATTCTAAGTGGGCTTCCGTCGGTTTTCTTGAACACAAGATTGGGCTCTGGAACATACAAATGACAGACGTGACAAATAAACGACAGATAACATGCAAGAAACATATATGAACATCAGCACCGAATTTGTAAAATACAAATGAGACAAATGACCATCAGCTCCCAATCCGTAAAATATAAATGAAACATATGACCATCAGCTCCAAATCTGTAACATATAAATGAGAGATATGAACATCAGCTCCGAATCTGTAAGATACGAAAAAGAGATCCGAATCTGTAACGTACAAATGAAACATATGATCATCAGCTCGGAATCTGTAACATATAAAAGAGACATATGGACATCAGAGCCGAATCTGTAATATAAAAATGAGACATATGAACATCCGTTTCAAGTAGGCAACATACGAAAGAGAGATATCAACATCAGAACCGAATCTGTAACATACAAATGAGACATCTGGACATCAGGTCCGAATCTGTAACATATAAAAGAGACATATGAACATCAGGGACGAATTTGTAACATGCAAATGAGATATATGAACATCAGGTCCGAATCTGTAACATATAAAAGAGACATATGAATATCAGAGCCGAATCTGTATCATAAAAATCAGACATATGCACATCAGCTACGAGTAGGCAACATACGAATGGCAGATATGAACAACAGAGCCGAATCTATAAGATACAAGTGATAGATATGAATAGCAGTTCCGAATCTGCAATACATAAACAAGACATATGAGCATCAGCTCCGAATCTGTAACACAGAAATGAGACATCTCGACATCAGCTCACAATCGGTAAGATATGAATGACAGATATGAACATCAGCTCCGAAAATGTAACGAACAAATGAGACATATGAACATCAGCTCCGAATCTGTAAGATACAAATGACAGGTATAAACATCAGCTCTGCCTCTGCAAGATACAAATGACAGATATGAACACCAGCTCCGAATCTGTAAAATACAAATGACAGGTATAAACATCAGCTCTGCCTCTGCAAGATACAAATGACAAATATGAACATCAGCTCCGAATCTGTAACATACAAAGGACAAACATGAACATCAGTTCCGAATCTGTACGATACGAATGACAAATATGAACATCAGTTCCGAATCTATAACATTCAAATGACAGGTATAAACATCAGCCCTGGCTCTGTAAGATACAAATGACAGATATGAACATCAGCTCCGAATCTCTAACATACAGATGACAGCTATAGACATCACTCGTGAAAACTGCAACATACAGATGACAAATATACACATCAGCTCCGAATCTGTACGACATAAATGATATGTATCAACATCAGCGCCGAATCTGTAACATAGAAATGTGCGGTCGCTATGAGTTCAAGTCCAGCTCATGATGGCTTCCTCTCCCACCGTACGTGGAAGGGACTTGCAGCAACTTGCAGATGCAATAAATAAATAAAGCAATAAATAAATAAATAAAATAAATGAATAAGTGAAAAGTAACATACAAATGATATGACAGATATGAACATCAGCTCCTTACCTCCACCGCTGTAACTTTGAACTTGTCGCCTATACTCAGTAATCTGTAAAAGCTTCCAATGTCACTGTCAAAAGTCTGTCGGGTGTCTCCCCTTCCCATCGAGGTAACTTACTTGCGATATTTAGACGTCCCATAATCCGCTGTTCCACATCTTCCTCTGTTACGACCACATGTCTCGGTTCCACGGGATAACAGTTTACAGACGTCGTTAGAGTATCTTTTAGTTCTTCCTGTTTCTTCATTAATGTTTTGATATCAGCTAACTGGTCATCAATCCTGTGAGAAAGAAGTCAGATAGAAACGATTATACATTCACCGTTTCCACCGTGGAGTGTATCTTAGGATTGTTTATAAAGGCTACCAAAGAACTCGCCTAAGTGAAACACTTCAATGGAAAACTTCATCTGAAGTCGTGAATTTGGTAATTTACGGTTACAGCAACCTGCGGATGGTCGTGGGTTCCCCCGGGCTCTGTACGGTTTGCTCCAACCATAATGCTAGCCGCCGTCGTGTGGGTTTCCTCCCACCCAATGCTGGCCACTCGTCGCATAAGTGAGATATTCTTGAGTACGGCGTAAACCACCAATCAAATAAATAAATAAATTAACGATGGAACACCCCCATCGTGTTTTTGTACATTAAGGTAATAAAGGTTTGAAAAGGCATCATAGAGATGGTATAATCAAACTAGAATTAACTCACAGCAGTTTCACTGCTTCTCTTTGCATGATTCTATAGTTATTTTCGTACTTTATATACTTTCTTGGTCCTTTGGTGGTTTGTGTTATACGTCGTTTTGGGAACTGGCCTTGCGATTATTGACTTGGAACGTCCTTATTGGTTGACGGCTGGTATATGAATGTTTGTTTCGACGTATAAATTCCCAGCATTTTTATGACTGGTTTTCAGCAAAACGATGTTTGTAACTGTTTGATGGCCTTTGGTTGAGTTGATGAAAGTATTTCAGCACAAATAACACTCTAACAAGTACAATCTTAAAACTTCCATCGGAAGTGAATCTTGTGGCTTAGGTGAACTCGATGTACAGGGTGTCCCAGAAGTCGCGCACCATCCAGAGCGGTGTGTTGCCCCATCTCTTCTAAACATAGAAACCAAGTCAACTCTTTCCTGTACTGTTAGTTTATTAGCCATAATTAACTCTGAAAGAGGGGAAAAAAATAAAATCAGTATTAAAATCTTAAACACAGAAAAAAAAATGAAAATTAGGATGGTGCGCGACTTCTGTGACACCTTGTATATTGGCAATTGCCATAGAGAATTCGTTCCCCATTGTCGAAGTACGCAACTACATGTATTAAAACATTGCATACATATAGTCCTTGGGAATATAGTCCTTTTGCTCAATTTTGATGTTCTATATTCCATATATGCATTTTGATGCGATGATTTTAGAGCTACATAATGTTCAGATGTTCACCAATGTGGTCTTGTTGGTAGAAGTCCAGGTCTGACAGCAACATGCGGATGGTCGTGGGTTTTCCTCGGTCTTGGCATGGTTTCCTCCCACCATAATTCTGGCTACTGTCGCATAAGTGAGATATTCTTAAGTACGGCGTAAAACACCAATCGAATAAATAAATAAATAAATAGATAAATAAATAAATAAATAAATAAATAGATAAATAAATAAATGTCCAGGTGAAGGGAAGATATCATATAATTATTTACTTTCGCCCAGTGTCGTAGCATTCAGAGGCATGTTTTCATTCAACTGACTTTCATTTAATTAAAACTGCACGCTTAAGCTTTAATTGCAGTTTAAAGGAAAATAAACACCGTAAAAAGAAAAAAATTCCTCTCCAAGAGACCAAACTACATCTAACTGCCATCTTATTTTATCTTATCACGCGAGCAACTGCGATACTGGGCAATTTTAGACCGTTTTCCATAACCTGATACTCTTAGCGGTCCTGCGTATGAACATCAGTTTTCAGCGCAATTGGATCAGCGGTTTTTTTTTTCTAGTTTTCCAAATATCTCCATGCATTATGGCGGTTAAGTAGGTCAGGGTAGCATAAAGCATTATACACCAGTACATACATGTAACAATGGTGAAAAGCTGTTGAAGTCTATAATAACTATGATATGCACTCATCTGACAGAAAAAGGCATTTTCGGAAGCAAGGCTAGAATTGCATGTAGACTTCCAAGCGGCCTGTACGCCCGGTTTTCAGCGTAGCAATATTTGTGCTAGTTGTTAAACAGAACAGCGGCTTACTTGCCCTCGGTAAGGTGTCCCATTGAATCAGCACTAGACAAAAGAGCTGTGAAAATCCGTCCTGCAACAAGGGGGCACATTACATGCACTCTAAGAATTCCTTCGTCATCATATGACTGAGAAACTGTTAAGTACGACGTTAAATCTCAAGCACTCACTCGAGTAACATAACGGCTAAATCTGGATTCAAATTCTGGCATGACTATCTGCGTGACGCGCGTATTGAAAACCCAGGGCAGTCTAGCTGTTATTACCTGCATTATAATCACAGGCTTACAGCATAGAGAGTAAAACTAGAGCAGCGACGACAGAGTGATAACTGGTATATGGTCACGCATAACCCGTGAAATGCGGCTTCTTATCGATTTACCTCACCTTGGGTTTTATTCTAACTGATCACGTAAATGCTAAAATAGCAGCAAATTACACACCCCCTCGCACAAATGTTAGCCGTTACCGAAGAAAAGGTATACCTACTGCACCGACACACACAATCGTACAGCTGCATGCTTCCGCAGGTCCTCGGGACGGTTCTCATTCCGTTATGAAAATTGTGTCAGAATTTCCCCTACCTTAAACCATATCGTATATTTAGCTGGTTACAGTTGATCGATAATTCTCTTATCGATCTTCCATTTTAAAAATGCAATCAATACAAGTAAAGACTGATCGCTGTAGTCAACTGATAGCTATAGGCTTTACAGTTGATATGTAAACATGTCATTGATTATAACAAGTTTTTACACGGGTTTTATGCCAAGACTATCCTTTCATAGCGAAACGGTTACATTGGATAGAAATGAAGCGTCTGCAATCTTCATTGGAATTCAACGCCCTTTGCAAACTGTATTTGTTACTGCTGTAACAGCATAATGAATTTGAGCTTGTTCCGTGCAGTAGTCCAGGTCACCTAACAATATGGCGGTAAAAGTAGGTCACACCATGACATCATTTGTTTAAGGTCGTACAGTACTCTTGCACCCGACTACTCTCTCGATAATTCATGACGAACAGTTTTTCCGGAAATTGGCGAACAAAAAACAATTTTGAAACGTCCATGAACGAACAAAAGGCTTCCACCTTTCAGCTTGGAATAGTCATAATCTTACCACGGACAAAAGGCTTCCACCTCTCAGCTTGGAGCAGTAGGTCTAATACTAAATACCACGAACAATAGGCTTCCACCTGTCAGCTTGGAATAGTCATAATCTTACCACGAACAAAAGACTTCCACCTTTCAGCTTGGAGCAGTAATACTAAATACCACGAACAATAGGCCTCCACCTCTCAGCTTGGAATAATAATAATCTTACCACGAACAATAGGCTCCCACCTCTCAGCTTGGAAGAGTCATAATTTTACCAAGAACAAAAGGCTTCTACCTCTCAGCTTGGAATAATAATAATCTTACCACGAACAACAGGCTCCCACCTCTCAGCTTGGAATAATAATAATCTTACCAAGAACAATAGGCTCCCACCTCTCAGCTTGGAATAATAATAATCTTACCAAGAACAAAAGGCTTCCACCTCTCAGCTTGGAAGAGTCATAATTTTACCAAGAACAAAAGGCTTCCACCTCTCAGCTTGGAATAATAATAATCTTACCACGAACAACAGGCTCCCACCTCTCAGCTTGGAATAATAATAATCTTACCAAGAACAATAGGCTCCCACCTCTCAGCTTGGAATAATAATAATCTTACCACGAACAAAAGGCCTCCACCTCTCAGCTTGGAATAATAATAATCTTACCAAGAACAAAAGGCTTCCACCTCTCAGCTTGGAAGAGTCATAATTTTACCAAGAACAACAGGCTCCCACCTCTCAGCTTGGAAGAGTCATAATCTTACCACGAACAATAGGCTTCCACTTTTCAACTTGGAATAGTCATAATCTTACCACGAACAACAGGCTCCCACCTCTCAGCTTGGAATAGTCATAATCTTACCACGAACAATAGGCTTCCACTTTTCAACTTGGAATAGTCATAATCTTACCACGAACAGTAGGCTTCCACTTTTCAGCTTGGAAAATCTAACAATCACGACAAATGTGAATCACTTACATACCTTTTGGACAGCTGTTTTGAACCCTGTCAATAAAATCATTAATCGAATTAGTTTAGTTCATGTTACAAACCCGATGTTTTACAGAGAGTAAAATTGCGCCTGAAACTAGTTTTGATCTATATGACTGATTTTTTACGCCCCACTAAAAGCACTTTACGTAAAGAGTTCGGGGCAAAACCACAAGGCATTTGCACGTACCTGACAAACCTAGCGAATGCACTTTCAAGGTGCTATGGCTCATCTTTTGAAACAAACTTAAAGCAATAAGGACATGGACTAAACAAACTCTCAATTAGCTATATTGTCTTCATTATTTACCATAGCCGCTCACAACATTTCTTCGCTTTGGGCTTGTGAAAGAAGTATTGTATTCTATTCTATGCTTCATCATACGCATGCGCATAGAATATATGAAAAATCGCTTTCAATAAGGCTTTCCTCATTTTAGACATGCTGATAACAATAAAGTACAAAAAATACCTCAGCATAGAGAGCTAGACGAGAGCAGCGACGACACTGTGACAGTTGGCAAATGGTTACACGTAACCAGTAACCAATTAAATACATGTTCTTGTGAGTTATTGTTTTATTCGAACTACTGATATAAATACTTGAGCAGCGCCATCTAACACACCCCTTAGCACCAATTCTGCTGTTACACGGAAACTTATCAAACGTTTCAATGATCAATAAATCAATGCAACTAAATACAACAAATACAATATTATGTTTCAGATTTACCTTCAAAATCTGCACGGGCATAAGGGAGGGCAAATCTTTAGAGGACTGTTGTACCCTCTTCATTTCTTCCATCTGCATCTCAAGGTGTTTTACAGCTGCGGAACACTGCATGCTCCATTCTGTGTGTCTACTTTTCACTGCCTCTATTGAGTTCTCCTTCCATTTTTTTAAGACATCCAGTGCTTTACCGTATGCGTTTTCGATGTCATTCAAATGTAGATCTTGGTTTCTCTGAAAATCCGTATGAAAATTGTTTTGCTGGTTTGGTCTTCAGGGCCTGTTCTACAAAGCTTTCGCAACAATGCGTCAAGAGGTGGACGTATGAACATTTGCAATCAAAGCGCAACTGGGATACATGTTTTTATTATTGACAACGTTTATCCTAGGCTGATGATGGACACGGTTTGGATACTGATTTTAAGCATTCGCCCAGAACATTCTCTCCAACATGCGTCTTTCCAACATCACTAAAAACTGTTGACTTGACCTCTTCAATGTTTTTTGTCATGGAAGCTACAACTGGCGCGTGTTTCGTAAAACAATTTGCGACTGTTTCGTAAACAACTTGCACCTGTTTCGTAAAACAGTTTATCTGAGTGTTAAGAGGCTCACTCCTTCATCAAAACACAAATATTTTGTTTACAAATCGATTCAGTGGGTTTGGTCGTACGTGATAAGGTCTGCCAACAACGTGTGGATGGCCGTGGGTTTCCTGGGGGCTTTGCCCCGTTTCCTCCCACTATAATGCCGGACATATTATAAGTGATATATGCTTGAGTACGACGTAAACCACACATCAAGCAAATAAATCAAATAAATACATTCATAGATATACTGTCATGAAATGATGTTCCAAGCTGATACTGGCAACATCCATTTCCGAAACAACACACAGCACCGATTCCGCAGGAATATTAAGAAAATAGTTACGTAAGTAGCAATTAAATATGGTAACGTATAAGAGAAAAGCAGTCATCAGTTTTCGGTAATGCATGCAGAGCAATTTCAACTGACAGTAAATAATTCCAACACTGAACACAAACATAGAGGTTTCAGCCGCAATTTGATTGACATGCAGAAGTGCAAAAAAGCTTCTATTTTTGTAGTATCCTTTCACGTAACCTATAATTTTTCAGCCGTATCCTGGCCACTGTGTTCATTTGAATTAGATATACAAGCTACGACAACAACTGAACAAATCGCCAGAGGTCCTAGACGCTCTGTCCATATTTCCATACGAAATCAACCATTTCATCCATTCTTGGTATACACATTTCACGTGGTTCTTCGCTTGTTTCACTTGTTACTTCCGGTTTCCGACGAGAGTGTATGCTGATATTGTATGACTTTTGTATTGTATGAGAAATACATACTTGGATATTATTTCGTAAACCCTTCAAATCGGACAGAATCTGTCCCAGTGCTCCTATGGGTTCTTTCATCTGACCAGATTTTGCCATGACCATAGCCTGTAAGCAACACAATTCATAGGAAATAATATAAAGACATTGATACATATACCTGCCTTTGCTGCATGGTTTTGGATTTATTTCCTACATGAATTTCCCAGGACAGGAGCTGAGCAAACTTTATCGGCCTGTTTCTAAATTGCCTGATCTAAACTTAAGAGTGCGAGCATGTGTGTAATGATTTTTGAGGCACTCTCCTTGCACTCAATATGCGTGCTCTATTGTAAGAAAAAATCAATGAGCTGAATTGAATCTATGCGTGGGAAGGCCAGCTGCTGAGAATATCGAAGCACAAATCTGGACTTGGCATCAAAAGCTTTCTAAAATAACACAACTAACATCTACCTTGACATAGATTCTAATACACAATACACTAAGTCATTTACGATAATTAATATGCATACAGCCCGTACGTCATATACATATTGACCATTGACATCCTCCTCGTGGTATTGTGCTTTACATGTATGCAAAACTCAGCTTAATGCATGCATTCCACTTGCATGTGGAGAGGTCTGACAGCAACTTGCGGATGGTTGTGGGTTTATCCGGGGCTCTGCCCGGTTTCCTCCAACATAACCGTGGTCGCCGTCATATAAGTGAAATCTTCGTAAGTATGGTGTAAAACACCAATAAAAAAAATAAATAAATCCAGTACTTTGTGAAATACTACCCCTAAAATTTTCTTTAACATTCATTCTAATGCACAATACATTGTAATTAATTTGGTAATTTACGGCAGTTAATATGCACTCAGCGTATCGACGATGGGACATTCCGTCGTTTTACTCTTGTCTACATGTGTGTTAAACGTTAGCTGAACACATGTAATACATTTGAAAATACCACCCCTAATATTTTGTTTAACATCGCTTTTCTGTTATTGGATGCTGACGCCGACGCTCAAAGTATGGGGTAAGCTACGCCTGTATTGTGTACAGGCTAGCTAATGACAGGTATCTCTCGCTCACCTTATCCTCTTCTGTGGCAGACCGGATGTCCCTGGTTTGGTGTAGTGGGTGTTCACCCAGACATCCCAGACAGATGACATCTTGGCATGTGACACAGTATATACTCAGTGGTTGACCGTGTCTTCCACATTCCAGGTACGAATCTGAGGTTTTCTGGGAGAGGTACTCTTGAGCTGAAATTAGGCAGTGACGCGCTAAACCACCCCTCATCGGATGAAGAGAAGCTAGACAGTCCTTACAGTACAATAAAGTACAGGTGGAACAAAACTTGACGGCTTTTCCTTGATTTTCTTCCTCGCATACAGAACAATATGGAGTCTTATCCTCAAGCTTTATGGTGTCAGAAGTGGCGTACCTCTGAACACTTTTTGTCACCTGGAAGTTGACAGGCAAACCCGCCACACCATCTTTCCCAGACTGGTTGGTGCCCGGCACACGGGACATTGTATCATCTCTTGAACGTCTTCACTCTCCGCGCTGTAGGAGGCTTCTTTATTTGTCTGTTCAGATCTAGACTTGTCAGCAAACAAGTGAATACATTCCCTACAGAACATGTGTTCACATGCTAACACTACGGGTTCCCGAAACGTTTCCATACAAATTGCACATGTAAGGTCATGCTCTGTAACTGTGCTTTCAGCCATTGCTGTACAAAAAGAAAACAGGAACAAATTGAGAAACACGATGTACTTTTGAAACCATCCTATTTGCAAAATTATCCTATTTCAGACAAAGTAGTTCGACAGCTAAGCTCACATGGAGCACATGTAATATCCGAATCCAACAACCTATGACAAATGCGTCTACTGACTGGGTTACCTCCGTTCAATACACTTGGCCTACTGTTAAAAAGCGGTGAAACTATTCGCCGACGACTACAGCGAAAATTGATTGCTGCCGGGTCGTAAAAGTAGTTCCTTTTAATTTTAGATATATATTTTTTGGTCTGTTTGGGCTACCCTTAATCCTTTTTTATTTTTTTTTTGGCTTGGTGGATGGTATCTTTTTGTAAGATAGGCATCATTATTTTACCCTAGGCATAGGTGTATATGTGTTTTTTCGCTTCCTGGGTGGGGTGTGTGGGAAGATGCACAGTAGACAAGAGAAATGATAATACAAGGATTACTAGTATGTGATTAAGTGGTTTTGACTTAGATCAGTCGATTGTCAGGTTCGTCGGTCAAACCCATTCAGGAATGTGCTAGGTGATTTTTGGTATGTTGTGGAGAAAACTGCAAGCTGCATTGGTGGCATGGCTCAACAACGTGCCAAAGTTTTATATGGCTCAACAACGTGCCAAAGTTTTATATATATATATATATTGTCAACTTCAGCCCGATACATATATATATATATATATATATATATATATATATATATATATATCGGGCTGAAGTTGACAAATTCTCCACATAAATAGCAGGGGAAATCATTGCACTCATGTTACCTCATATCCTAAACTGAACACACGTGTTCCACGCTGTAGCAGTAGGCTACTATAACTAGGTCAGCGTCCCCGACCGTCACCTATGACTTCGTACAACCAATACATGCATATGAACGTATACTACAGCGATGCGCGGGCAAACCATAGCACAGTAAATTTGTGTTACATTACACGATCTAATTCCAACAGTTGTAAGCTCGTAATGCCTGCTATCTTCTGTATGCGTACGTACAAATAGGTTAATATCAAGACGTGAAACCTAGGCGACAGGTCACATCTTGCGATCGACCTCCAAATACCGCTGTAAAGCTCAGCTCCTACGTCTACTGCAAGACACACATATGTAAGTATAGTCGCACGAGCGTTGCTCAGCTGAATTGACGATGTAGTAAAATAGCAAGCACAAGTAGGCCTACAGAGCCACGCCCAAGCCTGGCTGAAATGAGCCGGGAATAACTATAGCCTACACACTTTCTCAGAGTTTCTCACACACAGGCTGAGATTAGCGCCCATGCTTGGACACTCTACTGTCGACAGTCCGCCATTTTTCCATGTGGTGACGACCAGATAAACTACGTCATAGCCTTATGAATTAGAAGTTGTGTGCTAACGATCAGTATCTGTTCCGACACACAATCAAACATATGATAATTAAATAACCCGATAGCTAACATATTTTGACGAAGATATGTTTAGCTCAACTCACACTGCTTACCCTCCGACACTAATCCAGCCGTGCTTCACAAGTGGATGAAACTGCAGAGATGGAAATCGAAAGTATTTGGTTCCGAGAAAATCCATATGATTTATGCAGGGAGGTAATTTGCTAGCTATACATGAAGTCATATTTTTACTCGGTGTTGTCTCCCTTTTTTCTTACTCTGCCTTTGTTTCTATTCCTTGCTAAACACGATCCACCCTCCTACATTCGATGAGAAAATGGGCGATTTTGACCACGAAATTGGATGATATTGTTGAGATTGGCATCATCACTGGACAGACTATATCTGTCTGATTGGACGCTGTTATACATCGAACTCGTTCATCCAAGATTGCTTCGACGTTTGGAAAAAAATTGTTATAGTGATATTGTCATAGTTTGCCACGTGCGTTTGTTTACATCATAGCACATATGTATGTTTACATCACATGATCAGCTCCCTTATATTGATATTCATGACGTTGCAGCATAGCGATCGGCTAATAATACGTAAGTAACATACTGCGGGACTGCTCAAGGTGATGAACCTGGGTGGAATAGAGTGACTGTCTGAAAGGAGACGCTGTGTCGAGTCCTTTATTTACTTATACTTTCTTACGTCAAAAGACGGTAACATAAAATTATTGCATGGTGTCAGAAGTTCAGAAGAACCCTCGAGATGGCAGCAAACGTGAAACAGATGTCTCCCATGGATTTCGACAGCGGTAATGTTGCAGAAAACTGGTCACGATGCAAGGAACTGATGCACCTCGTGTTCACTGGACCGGATGCAGACAAGTGGAAAGCGGAGCAAAAAGCCGCACAGTTCTTGATAAATATCGGACAAAAAGGCAGAGACATTTGCAGAGCATGGCGTTCTAGTGGTGAACGCCATGTTCAGAGGAAGATTCTAAGAAGCCAGAGAAACTGTTCGAACTTTTCGAGTACTAATGCAAGCCGAAGAAAAACACGTCTGTACAACGTAAGTTTTTATCAACGGGGTCAAGGTCAGTCAGAATCGATAGACGAATGGGTCACTCAGTTAAAACTCATTGGCCGTGACTGCAGTTTTCATGATCTAGACGACATGATTAGAGACAGGATTCTCATGGGCCCAAATTCATCAGAAGTTCAGGAAAAACTCCTCTTAGAAGATGATTTGACTCTAGAAAAAGCAACAAAAATTGCCAGGGCTCATGAAATATCACGTGAACAATTGAAAGTGTTGAACAAAACTCTCGATGAAGTCCACGAGCTAAAATTTGAGAATAAATTTGGAAAGAATAAATTCAAAACTGGTCAACAGAAATTTCAGGGACAAAACGAACAGAAATTTAAGAAGTTTCAGAAACGGAACACACATGACAAGCAGGACAATTCTCAGTGGGGTCGGTGTGGATATTAACAGAAACTTGCCCAGCAATGGGAAAAAATTGTATGAAATGTGGCATAGAAATCACTTCAGGAGAATGTGTAGGTCTAAATCAGCTCATGCTATTTGTGAAGATAATCATAATACAGAGACTGACACTGAAGACAATGTGGTATGTTTAGGAACAGTTAACAAAACTGAAAACAACGAAAATGAAGCTTCTGCAAAGACTGAAATAGGAAGCACAGGCAAAACTCTCAGGTGTAAACTGGATACTGGAGCACAGGTAGACTGCATTCCCACAGAAACATGCAAAAGTCTACTGTCATGCGAAGTACCTCTACAAACACTCGTTCTCCCCAAGTTGTCAGGATATGGTGGTAATCAGCTCAAAGTCACAGGTAAATGCACGGTACCATGCAGGTACAAAAACATCACTCAGAAATTAGAGTTTGTAGTTGTGGATAGCCCAGCGAAACCCTTCCTAGGTTTCAACGCCTGTAAGCTGTTACACCTGGTGAAAGTGGTTTTGACAATTGATCAATCAATCACAAATCAGTTTTTGACTAAAGAATCAGTGGTCAAGGAGAACAAGGATATCTTCACAGAGCTTGGTTGTCTTCCAGGAAAAGCCAAAATTAGACTTAAAGACAACGCACTACCAGTTGTACACGCACCACGGCGTGTCCCCGTAGCATTAAGGGATCGTGTCAAAAATGAACTAAAAGGTATGGAGACAATGGGCGTTATCAGAGCCATTGGCGAGCCCACAGAAAAGGTAAGCTCAATAGGGGCCGTCGTGAAAAAAGACAACACACTGCCGATATGTATCGACCCGAAGGATTTAAATGAAAACATAATGCGAGAGCACTATCAACTTCCTACATTGGAGGACATAACAAATAAGCTGGCAGGTGCGAAGTACGTCAGTCGGCTCGACGCAAAATCCGGGTACTGGCAGATCCAGCTAGATGATAAAAGTAGTAAACTCACAACATTTAACTTTCCCTTGGCAGGTGGGCATTGACACGCTTACCTTTTGGCCTTGTATCAGCCCAGGAAATATTTCAAAAGAAAGCACATGAAGCCCTGGAACGTCTTGACGGCGTTGAGGTCTTGGTTGATGACATTCTGGTCTACGCACCAACCAGAGAACTGCACGACGAGCGACTCAGAGAACTACTTCAGAGATGCCGTAACAAAAACCTGCACCTGAATCCTGCAAAAATGGAAATTGGGGTCACAGAGACAGAGAGTTCTACGGACACACTCTCACGTCGGAAGGTCTGAAACCTGACCCAGACAAGATTAAAGCGATTGAACAGATGCCGACCCCTACCTCGAAAAAGGAACTGGAAACGGTGATTTGCCCCAGGACTTGCCACAGCAACAGCTCCAATAAGAGGACTCTTAAAAGAAGATATTGAGTGGGCATGGGACGCAAATTGTGACAAAGCATTTGAACAGGTGAAATCCATCATCACGCGAACACCAGGACCGGTGTCAGCATACTATGACGTCACCAAGGACGTCACCCTCCAAGTAGACGCATCAAAATCAGGCCTTGGCGCAGTCATTCTTCAAGAAGGCAAACCAGTTGCCTATGCCTCAGGAGCACTTACGCCGACACAGCAAAACTATGCACAGATAGAAAAAGAAATGTTGGCAATTCAGTTTGGGTGTGAGAAGTTTCATTCTTATATCTATGGAAAACAAGTGACAGTACACAGTGATCACAAGCCGCTTGAGATAATCATGCGCAAACCACTGGCTTCAGCACCACCCAGACTACAGCGCATGATGCTGCGCTTACAGCTCTACGATTTGAACGTAGTTTTTCGTCCCGGAAAGGAAATTCCGATTGCGGACACACTGTCGAGAAATTACAAATCTGGACATGACGCACATGAAGATCCAACCCTGGAAAAGCACGTTCATGCAGTATTTGAACGGATCCCAGTAACTGATCAAAAACTGGAAAAAATAAAATCGGAAACACAGAAGGATCAAACTCTCATCAAACTTAAATCTGTCATTCAGAGAGGCTGTCCACAGTCTAAACAACAAGTGGACGCTGATTTGAGAAAATTCTGGCATGTGCGAGACGAACTGACTGTTTTGAACGGCATAGTGTTCAAAAGTGACAAAATTGTGATTCCAACATCATTGCATGTCGACATGCTGCAACGGATACATACAGGACATTTCGGCATGGAACTTTGCAAACGACGTGCTAGAGAATTTCTCTACTGGCCGCACATGTGTTCACAAATTGAGGACTATGTGAACAGATGTAGCACATGCCTTGAACACAGATCCTCCCTACCGAAGGAACCGATGATGTCACCGCCGATACCAAACAGGCCATGGAAATTGTTAGCCACAGACCTGTTTGAGTGGCACAACCGTAACTATGTCATTGTGGCTGATTATTATAGTCACTATTTTGAGATCAGCCTGTTACTTAATATCACCGCCAACAGTGTCATCAGTCACATGAAATTAATCTTTGCCCGGCACGGCATATGTGAAGAACTGATATCTGACAATGGAAGCCAATACACATCTGCACAATTCAGATGAAGCAGCCCCTATCATCATCAATCTAACGGACTTGCTGAAAAGTATGTCGGTATAGCAAAATGGATCATAAAGAAAGCCCAGACCGATGGCACTGACCTGTACATGGGACTGTTAGTCTACAGAAATACACCCACTGATAGAACCGCTACACCAGCTCAACTCCCAATGAGTCGTCGTCTTCGAGACACCCCCCCCCCCCCCACCCAGTCCAACAAAAACGGCTCCGTCCGTCCATCTGTACAAAACGTAAAAGATGTACAAAGGCGACTTTATACAACCGTAACACCCAATCTCAAAAACCATTAAAGGAAGGAGAGGATGTGTACATGCAACAACTCAATGGGAAATGGAAACCAGCGATAGTGAAAAAAGTAGCCGAGATATCACGATCATATATATCCACATCTGATGGTGGAAATTAGCAACGGAACCGTCGTCACATCATTCCGTCCAAACCAGCCCCGCTAGCCAACAGTCCGAACAACAAATCAACAGGCTCGACACCTCCACCACTGGAAAACCCAACTTATCCTGAGACTCCGAAACCACCTTGACACACCACCAACTTCACAGTTCTCATGTTTTGGTCGATGTATTAAGCCCAAGATTTTATCTGATTTCATAACTGGATAAAGTGGAAGTGTGTGTGTTATTGTGAGCACAGTTTGTTTTGCTCTCACTTGCAGATCTCAGTCAGAATGCAAATTCCAGCTCCAACAGTGAATTTGTGAATCAGTGATTAATGTGTGCATTCTATTCAGTTCATTGGATTCTATCATTCCTCGGCATTGAAATGAGTGATGCATTTACAGATAGGTTCAGTTTTTGCATCACTCAGATTCATGGATTTGGATGATTCAAAGTGCTATAATAATTTTATTTGCTATGTTAAATTGTTCCGAGTTGTGTGATCTTGACATTCTTATAAAAGTTTAATTGATGGATAAATTTGTGTTTAGCTTTAAAACCTGGTGAACCTCGGATATCATTTGACATTTGACTCCAACTCAAGTTTTAAGTATCAAACTGACTCTACAAACACTTACAGTTTACAGTGTATTCTATTTTGTTTTAAATTGAAATTTGTTGCATTTGAAATGTATACTTGGGCAGTCCTTTAGAAGCGAAGTTTGTTAAAGAATGTAATACCACTAACTTTTCTTTCAAAAGAAGGGGGATGTGATATTGTCATAGTTTGCCACGTGCATTTGTTTACATCATAGCTTATGTGTATGTTTACATCACATGGTCAGCTCCCTTATATTAATATTCATGACGTTGCAGCATAGCGATTGGCTAATAATACGTAAGTAACATACTGCGGGACTGCTCAAGGTGATGAACCTGGGTGGAATAGAGTGACTGTCTGAAAGGAGACGCTGTGTCGAGTCCTTTATTTACTTATACTTTCTTACGTCAAAAGACGGTAACATAAAAGTATTACACCCAGGATGTTAGAACGTGCTCCATTTAAAAAAAAACTACTACACTTGCAGTGGCAGTTTGTCTCGGCGTTTGAGGCAAAATTACCAATCAAATAAGTCTCCCTGGCGTTTAATTTGCAGACACTTACGTTCCTTACCTTTTTGTCTGTCGATCGGTTATTTCCTAGGCCGCGTGAACCAGAGATTCATTTAGGGTGCCCAACTGGACCCACTGTCTTGAGAGCCTCGTCATATTTCACAAGGACAAGGGACTGCATCGGGTTTCCTACTCGAGTGCGCTCTTACGTTGGTTTGGGGCCAAACTTGGCCGAACAAAATTTGGCCAAACCTAACGTCAGGACAATCTCGGACTACGAACTCACCAGATTCTGTAAAGTCACCATTTATGTTGGTCAGGAGGTGCATTGACTAAGATCCATTTATTCAGGGAACCGAAATCAGCCAGGTCTCTGAACAACCCAAAGCGAACCTTCAGCAGGCAAAGGATCTAGCCATTGACAAAATTACGTTAGACACAACTATTCCCTATCACACAACTGTTCAACGTGCATGGAGAATTAACTTTCATAGTTTCACACGCGCACAGAACAGTTTTATCACAATACCGGTATATTTATTTATTTATTTGATTGGTGTTTTACGCCGTACTCAAGAATATTTCACTTAAACGACGGCGGCCAACATTATGGTGGGAGGAAACCGGGCAGAGCCCGGCGAAAACCCACGAGCATCCGCAGGTTGCTGCCAGACCTTCCCACGTACGGTCGGAGATATCACAACATAAACTACAATGTCACAGTATCTAACAAATCTGTTTGGGAACGAGATCAAATGAAGAGGTTACAGAAATAAAATAAGCGTGAAGTACGACATTCGTATACCACTCGTAGACCATCCAGGGCCGCAAGACCCATTTCCGAAACAATCCAAACAGACTTTGCAGGGACTGTTTTTAACGCCTCACTCAGAGTATCGTACAAATCTAGCATTTGAACGGAAATTAATCTTTCTGCAATCAAGCCATTTAGGGACATGCCAAGGGAATTAGCAGAACGTTTTCAAGTGCTAGTTTTTTGCGAGCTTTCCTAAATATTGAGAACAGTGAAATGTAAATATAAGATCAATCAAAGAAATCATTTGAACATTTGAAGATTCTGTTAAAACATAAAATAAACGGGGGAATATTCAGTACTTCACTACTCGAGGCTGTAAAGATGATACCTTTCTTTTTTCGCAAGTTACCACAAATACGTAAATATTCTGCTCCAGGCCAAACAGTTTCTGAAAGTTCGAAATGCGCAAGAGGTATTTGCTTCTCTTCAGAAAAAAATGTGTTCCAGCTTAGGGAGATCCCAATTATTTGCAAGAACTATTATTATGAGCTTCTTGTAAAGAGCTAAACGCGTTTAGAACATCTGCACATTCTGCTACTACATGCACTCTGTAGTAGGCGATTAATAAACACCAAGCCTGTCCTAAAGGAATACACCTAAATACCCCTTCTCGTCATACCGAGATAACTCAACTGTATAGGATTCCTCAAATGCACACGTTCCCATACAAAAACAGGTTTATTACAGGTTGAAGAAGGTGTACTACTAAACTTTTGTCGATGTTAATGATGAGAGCTGTACAAGAAATAAAGTTGTTTCGGTAAAAGTACTGTTCCATTAAAAAAAATATGAAGTCGTCAGTTACACAGGTGTATCATTAAAAACTGAACAATCATCTGCACACACAAATTAAAGACCTATCCATGCACCTTGGATTTATCTACTTTCTATACTACGATTCCCCATACAGACTTCATACTTAAATAGATCGGTGTTCACTAGCACAGATCATCGTTACATTTACGCCAAAGGCAAGAAGACTTTTTTTAAGTTTACTATTTATAAAGATTACCGTTCATGAGATGTTTTATTTTTCACTGAATTCCTGATAAATAATATCTTTATGAAATTATGTGATTCCAACAGTGTTAAGCAGTGGTGCTAGGTTGCGTGTAATTTGCCACTGTTAAGCTTTTACATGAATAGTTAGAATATAACCTTAAATCGAAGTAAATTTACAAGCGGCCGTATTTCATAGGTTAAGAATGACCGAGTTACGAATGTTCTGGTTTTAACCTCCAACTCTGAAGCGGAATTTCTGGCGCAGAGAAAGAGCTGTGGTGTGGTCGATAAATGCTCTTACTGGTTAAAAGTTGGCCTTTGACATTTAATTTGTAGATCCCACCAATCTGGCTACGGTGGTGGGGCTGGTGGCAATAAGCGGTGGCTGTTTGCGGGATCTAACGTTCCTTGAAAACCACTTCTGTGCATATACCACGATTCTACTGGTGGACTAAGCATCTCCGAGGCCTGCTCCCTTTGCATTGTTTAAATATTATTGTATGTTCTAGACCAGTGACGTCTTACAAACTGCAATTAGCATGATTTCATTTTTTTCCTAATTCTGCTGAAGCCATGGTGATATAGGGGGCGTGCGATTTTCTATTAATTTGAATAACACCCTAACAGAAGTAAACTAACAAGATGACTTATTTCACCGGTTACGTGCGATCATTTGCCAATGATCACACTGTCTTTGCCGCTCTGGTTTTACTGTCTGTGCTGCAAGCCTGCTCTTAAATAAAAAAATATTTGATTACCGTGGTATAGGACAAAAATTAATACAAAGAATATTAAATCAATACAAATAAATATAAAAAATGACTCAAAAACTTTTGCAACTAACCACTCATTTATACATAGTATTCTGCATAATAACGCCTCTGAAGGTTGTCTATCTTAAAAGATAAGACAACACCAGACCAAATGTATACATGCACCTATAAAACATCACACATGAAGTTTAAAAAGCAAAATCGCACACTTTGAGAACATCAAAAGCACCGCCGTGTTGGCATCTTTGATCAATCAGGTGCGTGTCAAATTAATAAACTGAAGGTTTAAGCATTAACGAGCAGCTGGAAGGAACAGTTGGAATAAAACCTAATTGAGGTAAACTGACAAGAGGTGGTATTTCACAGGATATGTGTGATCATTTGCTAGCTATCACACTGTCATCGTTGCTCTGGTTTTCACTCTCTGCTGTACATCTTAATTACATCACCTCTGTAGCATTAAAACGCAGCTTTTTCAGCTTGCGTTAGCCGAAACCAGGTTTTTGCTTTTAACCATATTTGCGTGGTTTACGGATTGACAGGACATCGTGTTTTCGCTGATTATACATGGTGCATACCCTGCAAGGATTCCACATTAAAATTTATTTATAGAATTAGCAAGTACATGAGAAAATAATAGACTTGACCACAGGCGCCTGCCCATGTTATGTAACGTCTTCCCTTTGTGGCAGTACAGTACTGTACGAAGGACGAAGGTGCTGAACGAGTCTATACCACCAATAGTTAATTTTCAAATTCTCATTAAGTTAATAATAAAAGATAATGAAATATGAACACACACTCTGAAGTTGTTAACATAGGACAGATATAAATAAAATATCGCACTAAAATACCTTTTGTATTTAAAATTTACTTGTTTTTACACTGACTTGCATTATACAAAGAAGTGTAACAAACCGGAAGAAAGATCGACGTTTCACATGCGCGCGGTGTGAGCGTTGTACATGCGACGTCATCAGTTCTTGCGTCGTTACGTGAAACTTGACTTTCCGCCTGTGAAGATGAATGAGCAACAGCTGAAAAGCAATCCAACGTAAATAGGCCAAAGCAGGCGACGTCACCAAAAATGCCGATCGGCACGCGCTCGCTCGGGGCGACTGTTACACTTTGTACCATTATAAGAAAGCAGGGTATGTTTCGACCACAAAATAGCCGAACTTTATTAAATCAACTTTATTTCATGTTTGGCACAATTTGAAACAACGTATTTATTTGTGGAAAAATGTTTATGAGATGATTTGGCCGTTTAGCAGGTGAAATCTGTTGATTTTTCATTTGCTGAGTTCCTTGCCTTGTTTTTTTTACTAAAAACGACGCGCACTACAGCTATTACACATGCTACAAAGGCATGCACCGGTGATATGACATTTTATGTCTGTTGTAAAGGGGAGAGGAATAATTTTACAAATTTTGTATATATTATTATGTACGTTTGATTAAATTGACATTTTCTTTACTTCCAAGAAATCCAGTAATGGCTGAAAGCAAGCAGAACCTTGAAGAAGTTCTCACCTGTTCAGTTTGCGTCCGGATGTTTTGAGAACCCGTTGCGTTACCATGTCAACATGGTTTTTGCCAAGAATGTATTCGCTTCGTCGCTGAGAAGTCTAAATCTGGTCAGACACACGACAAAGCCTCGTTCCGGCTACGGAGAAAAAAGGTAATACAAATAGTTCCTTCTTTGACATTTTTATTGATTCATTGATTGATTTATCTGATTCATGTTTTATGCCGTACACAAGAATGAGTTATACGACGGCGGCCAGTGTTATGTTTGGAGGAAACCGGGCAGAAACCCCACGACTATCCACACGTTTTTGGCAGACCTTTAAACATACGGCTGGAGCTGTAGCCAGCATGAGCTCAACTTAAACTCACAGCTACCGCTTTGGTTACAGACTTCTTTGTTATTGCACGGCGTTGGCACGCTATCCACTCAGCCACGGAGGCCCCGTACGGATATGAAGAGGACCAGTCACTACTACACGTACCCAGGAAATATATCTGATCATGTTCCGAAAATGACATGGAATTATTTCCGCAACATGCTTGCTATTTGCTATGCTGGCTTCACTTCGGAATTAATGCTTCCGGATCGTCAAGAAACGTAGGATTATGAATGTAATCCCCTTCTATTTTTAGATGTATTTCCTTTGGTCTGCCCTTTTTCTTTTTTTTTTCTTTTTATTAACTGCTATCATTATAGCAAAGGCTTCAAACTTTCATTCTAGGTGTAAAGTTTTGTGTTTTTCAGAGAATGCATAAACACACAGTAACTTTGACCTATTTTGGATATGGTTCAAAGTATGACCAACCAAAGTCTTTTTCTCTTGCCTTTTGAGATACTTGCCACTTTTTGGGTGACTTCATTAAAAAATACGCCACAATAAACTACATGTGCCTGCTATTCACCTTATCATTGGCTATAGTTCTTGTACCCATAGTATGTCTCAACTCGACCGTGTGGTATTAATGAGTGCGACATTACACATATTATGGTTGACTTGTATGGTTATATTCAACACAGGTTATACGCAGTCGACTCTATATTTGATTAATTGCGTTCATTTATTGATCTGTATCATAAAATTTAATTCTTTACTCATTTATATACACATATTTTTAGAATATATATCTATATACATTTTCTTGACTATATGTAAATTGGTTTTCGAAATTTACCTGACACTTGTGTCGTTTTAGCTGGATTTAATATTTTTAAACCGCCTATTTTTTTTTCGTTTGGATGTTATCGTTTAACCACATTCACACCATGCCATGGCTGCAGTATTGCCTATACCAGTAATCACTTATTTATTCATTGCAAAGGGTGGGAATACGGCATGAATGACGACTGTACACCATTGTAATTATATTGTTTGTGGAGCCTCCAGGGCTCAGTTGGTTAGCGCGCTAGCGCAGCGTAATGACCCAGGAGCCGCTCACCAATGCGGTCGCTGTGAGTTTAAGTCTTGCTGGCTTCCTCTCCGGCGGTACGTGAGAAGGTCTAAAAGCAGCCTGCGGATGGTTGTGAGTGTCCGCCAGGCTCTGCCCAGTTTCCTCCCACCATAATGCTGGCCGCCATCGTATAAGTGAAATATTCTCGAGTACGGCGTAAAAAAGCAATCAAATAAATAAATCAATAAATTAATATATCTTTTGTGCCAGCGCATGATGAACCAGCGCGCCCATTTGTAAAGCAAAGCAAACATTATTCAAGCTGTGAAAAGTGCATACCAAAAAGGGGTGATGACGCCCAAGTCACACTCCCTGGGGGTGATGACGCCCAAGTCACACTCTCTAGGGGTGATGATTCCCTAGTCACACTCCCTGGGGGTGATGATGCCCAAGTCACACTCTCTGGGGGCTTATGATGCCCAAATCACACTCCCTGGGGGTGATGATGCCCAAGTCACGCTCCCTGGGGTGATGATGCCCAAGTCACACTCCCTGGGGTGATGATGCCCAAGTCACACTCCCTGGGGGTGATGATGCTCAAGTCACACTCCCTGGGGGTGATGACGCCCAAGTCACACTCTCTGGGGGTGATGATTCCCTAGTCACACTCCCTGGGGTGATGATGCTCAAGTCACACTCCCTGGGGGTGATGACGCCCAAGTCACACTCTCTGGGGGTGATGATGCTCGAGTCACACTCCCTGGGGGTGATGATGCCCAAGTCACACTCCCTGGGGGGTGATGACGCCCAAGTCACACTCTCTGGGGGTGATGATGCTCGAGTCACACTCCCTGGGGGTGATGATGCCCAAGTCACACTCCCTGGGGTGATGATGCCCAAGTTATACTGCATGGAGTTGATGATGCTCAAGTCACACTCCCTGGGGGTGATGATGTCCAAGTCACACTCCCTGGGGGTGATGATGCCCAAGTCACACTCCCTGGAGGTGATGATGCCCAAGTCATACTGCCTGGGGGTGATGATGCCCAAGTCACACTCCCTGGGGGTGATGATGCCCAAGTCACACTCCCTGGGGGTGATGATGCCCAAGTCACACTCCCTGGGGATGATGATGCCCAAGTCACACTCCCTGGGGGTGATGATGCCCAAGTCACACTCCCTGGAGGTGATGACGCCCAAGTCACACTCCCTGGGGGGTGATGACGCCCAAATCACGCTCCCTGAGGGTTATGACGCCCAAGTCACACTCCCTGGGGGTGATGATGCCCAAGTCAAACTCCCTGGGGGTGATGATTCCCAAGTCACACTCCCTGGGGGTGATGATGCCCAAGTCACACTCCCTGGGGGTGATGATGCCCAAGTCACACTCCCTGGGGGTGATGATGCCCTAGTCACACTCCCTGGAGGTTACGACGCTCAAGTCACACTCCCTGGGGGTGATGATGCTCAAGTCACACTCCCTGGGGGTGATGATGCCAAAATCACGCTCCCTGGGGGTGATGATGCCCAAGTCACGCTCCCTGAGGGTGATGACGCCCAAGTCACACTCCCTGGGGGTGATGATGCCCTAGTCACACTCCCTGGGGGTAATGACGCTCAAGTCACACTCTCTGGGGTGATGATGCTCAAGTCTCACTCCCTGCTACCAGCAGTACGTAAGTCCACTAACTAAAATAATTTCTGTGCTATCTGTTTTTCCTGTCACTTTCTGTTCCTAGCCTATTTTGGAGTGATACACCGTCTATCAGTGTTACTCACGACAACACCCCTTTGTTACGTACATTTAAAAAAAAAACACCAGTCTTTTCTCAGACAGATGAGTATATGTGTACCTTCCCTTCACGCCAATTTTAATGGATTCCAAAAAATGCGTGAATCTCAAAAATGCATAAACCCCGCAATGCAAAGCTCACTTCACTTCAAAGTTCAGCAAGCTGTGCGGCAAAAGGAAGTATAGTTACTTTAAAAAGAGTAACACACAGTAGCTGTGTGTGTATTCTTAAAGCCCCAAAACGTCCCACTGAAGAACTAGACGCTCAAATACACGTACCCTATAAGGGCAAATCTAGTTGTAATTTATCCACTCTCTATACTACTATTCCTCACACAGATTTAGTACATAAAATTTTGCTAATTGTATCGGTGTTCAAGAAAACCGTGCGTCACCACTACATTAACGCCCATTAAGGGCAATAAAGCCTTTTTCAGTTCAACTACATACAAGTGTTACTGCACAGGGGATGTTTGGTCGTTCATCGAGTTGCTTGAATTTCTCATGAATAATATCTGTTTGATATTCGTCGAAACCATATATCAACAGTGTATAGGTGAGTATTCCGATGGCTACAAATTGTGCCCCCTTTCGTCTGAGTTATACCTGTTCTCGTATGAATACGACTATGTGCAGAAACTATTAAGTAGTACTCCTTACCAGGCCTGATCTGTAATGTTTATCATTAAGCGGTATATTGATGATCAGCTAGCTTTAACAATCCATATATAACAAAAGGTGTGAAAGATATATCTAGCTTGGCTGCATTTAAAGGAAACCTCAGACTCTACAGACTCTACCTGGACCCATGTTTGTACAAAAATGGTTTCCTCTCATACAAACAACAAGACAAGATGGACAGTTTCCATTCTGACAATGTAAATCACCCATACATGTAGCAATTTCTCTTCACACATCTTTTGTCTGAATGCTTTAGCGGATGTTTATGAAAATAATCCACTCTGTTCACTGACAGAGAAGGTTTTTTTTTTCATACGTATAGCTACAGCGAAATAAGGTAATACGATATGACGTTAATTGCAATTTAAATGACTCAAAATACATACATTTAGTAAACAATCACGTGAAAATATTTAAATCACATATACATTGACAGTGAGCATCCAGAAATATCGCCCGCTTTAAATGTACTCAAGGACATTCTTTACCTGTAAACAACCCCAAATCTAAGCCAAAAGACGACTGGATTAGACTCAAGCATGGGAGAGTCTATCTACAAAGCCTAATAATGAAATAAACGCAAAGTATTGCAGGCGGGGGTCACAGCACTGGGCTGATTGAAGGCAAACTCCTTGACAAGAATCTGCTTG
Source organism: Liolophura sinensis (assembly GCF_032854445.1). Taxonomy (NCBI): domain Eukaryota; kingdom Metazoa; phylum Mollusca; class Polyplacophora; order Chitonida; family Chitonidae; genus Liolophura; species Liolophura sinensis. The sequence goes on from NC_088307.1 coordinate 10,127,960, forward strand.
CCCTGAGAGGCAATAGATGAAGTTAAATGCCCCATACAAATTAACTGTGTTCCTTGGGTTTACTTGGAATAGAGTACAAGGCTGATATTGTTAATGAAGAGGTATCTGCATTGGCCTTCCTTTACACAAGAGCAACTCTACATATGAATAGTGTTACATTTCAAGATTTTCCCCCTTGATTATTTGATTTTTGTATGTCTTTGTGATGACAACGCCGAGTACAGATAATTTCTAGACCAGATCACTGCATTGTTTTACCTGTTCTAGCTATGGCGCTAGTGGACTTGTACACTGCTACTTTGTATGTTAATGTGATGACAACAGAGTGTACAGATAATTTCTAGACCAGATCACTGCATTGTTTTACCTGTTCTAGCTATGGTGCTAGTGGACTTGTACACTGCTACTTTGTATGTTAATGTGATGACAACAGAGTGTACAGATAATTTCTAGACCAGATCACTGCATTGTTTTACCTGTTCTAGCTATGGTGCTAGTGGACTTGTACACTGCTCCTTTGTAGGTTATGTGATGACAACAGAGCGTACAAGTAATTTTAGACCAGATCACTGCATTGTTTTACCTGTTCTAGCTATGGTGCTAGTGGACTTGTACACTGCTACTTTGTATGTTAATGTGATGACAACAGAGCGTACAGATAATTTCTAGACCGGATAACTGCATTGTTTTACCTGTTCTAGCTATGGTGTTAGTGGACTTGTACATTGCCACTTTGTATGTTAATGTGATGACAACGCTGCGTACAGATAATTTCTAGACCAGATCACTGCATTGTTTTACCTGTTCTAGCTATGGTGCTAGTGGACTTGTAAACTGCTCCTTTGTAGGTTATGTGATGACAACAGAGCGTACAAGTAACTTTAGACCAGATCACTGCATTGTTTTACCTGTCCTAGCTATGGTGCTAGTGGACGTGTACACTGCTACTTTGTATGTTAATGTGATGACAACGCATCGTACAGATAATTTCTAGACCGGATCACTGCATTGTTTTACCTGTTCTAGCTAAGGTGCTAGTGGATTTGCACACTGCTACTTTGTATGTTAATGTGATGACAACAGAGTGTACAGATAATTTCTAGACCAGATAACTGCATTGTTTTACCTGTTCTAGCTATGATGCTAGTGGACGTGTACACTGCTACTTTGTATGTTAATGTGATGACAACAGAGCGCACAAGTAACTTTAGACCAGATCACTGCATTGTTTTACCTGTTCTAGCTAAGGTGCTAGTGGATTTGCACACTGCTACTTTGTATGTTTATGTGATGACAACGCAGTGTACAGATAATTTCTAGACCGGATAACTGCATTGTTTTACCTGTTCTAGCTATGGTGCTAGTGGACTTGTACGCTGCTGCTTTACATATACATGAACATTAGGAATAAAAGTCTTACTTAAGTAAATTGACAAGAAGACCGTATGACTGTGACCATATGTCAATTATCAGTGTCATCGCTGTGATTACTGAAAGACTGTCTGTACTGTAGGCTAGTATATTGCAATTAACATCACTGCATTTTTGTACCTAATTCTGTTTAAGCCGCTTGCCAGCTATCACACTGTCGTTGCTGTTGTGACTTTGATCTCTGTGTAGTACGTCTTTAAGTATATTTATATATCTTTATCCCAAACACATTATTCTACGCTTGCATTCAAGACATGCCACTGAACGGAAGTGGAGTGTATGTCTTGTGACCTTTATCGTAATAGGTAGAGGCTAATCAAGCAAATTAGGGACATTAAACGTGAAAAAAGAGAGCTTCTTGGCAGATAGTCCACCAGAAGATAATCGTCATCCCATGAACGAGATTAGATCTAAGGGACCTTGACTCAGTTGGTAGCGCGCTGGAGCAGCGTAATGACCCAGGAGCCTCTCGCCATGCGGTCTCTGTGACTTGAAGTCCACTTTCTAAGAGGGAAGGTCTGCAACAACCTGCGGATGGTCGTGGGTTTCCTCTAGGCTCTGCCCGTTTCCTCCTACCATAATGCTGGCCGAAATATATAAGTGAAATATTCTTGAGTACGGCGTAAAACACCAATCAAATTAAATAAATAAATAAATAGATCTAACTAAAATGTGTCAAACTTTTGCAAATCTCCAAATAGGTTTTGGTCGCCGGCTGGTTAAAGAAATAACCATGTTAACTACCTTTTTTAAGGCCATTTATATTAAAATTGAAGAGAAACACATACCGTCAGAGTTGTTTTAGGCGTACTACTTCGGTGGGCAAATGGTTAGAGCGTAAGCCTCGAAGTCGGGAGACTCAGGATCAAACACTGGTCGGGTCATACCATACTCTCAGTACTGAGAGGTCAGAGCAAGGAAACACGACTGGCTGGCCCGGAATTTGGATTATGTGACTGGGTGGGGTGTCATGCCTGGTGTCTTCGGTCTGATACTTCAGGGGCGGCGGCATGAACCCGTCCTGCCACACACACACGCAACGACTGAAAAATTATAAGACGTAAAATCCCAAGATACATATATACATATATACATAAATACTTACATACATGCATAAATATATACATGTCGTTGTTTTAAGCTAGTTTTACAGATTCTTGGATTTAGCCAGAATTTAGCGTCCAAGAATTTATCCTCGATGAGACTATCTGAAATTCGGTGATACATGTGAAATTTATGCTCTAGCTATCAGGTCACCAAAGTGGTCCTCTCTCTAAAATTCTACAGAGAGTAGAACAACAGTATTATTGAAGGTATGGACGGAACAACGCGGACCTTTGGCGATCTTTTTCAGGTATTACACTATGTAATTCCACTCAATGCAGGGTAAGCATTCAATAGCGGAATAAGACTAAGCATTTTTTTTCTTCATTTTTTTGTGCCTTGCTTCCTTTTCTTCCTCTTACCCGGTCCCTTAGTTCCGAGTTTCTACTATTCATAACATAAAGTTTTGTTAGTCCTGTGAACACACTTTGATCTGCCGCTTTTACCATGCACTCTCGAGACAATCGATATTTCGATTCGAAATCCCACTGGCCAGATCCCAGAGCATGCACAAAGTAGGTATACAGGCATGAAGGCTGATGACTTAACTGGACAATGTAACGAGAGTCCTTTCATCTTTCAATAAACTGAGAAGCTTATTAGCAACTAATGGCACTTCAAAGTCCGTTTAAGAATAGGTCGTTACTTCCGGATTAAAATCAGTATTGCGTAACTCACCACTTAGGCAACCTCGGGCTGATTGACGTATGTCAATTCCTAGAGGAGTAAAGTTAAGACGTCCTAGTTCGCAATGTAAAAGACTACACAGATGTAAACCAGCGACGACAGTGTGAAATCGTGAGTGTCACGATATGGTCCAGATAGCTAAAAGATGAATAATATCAATCGAAGTATTAAAAATTATCAGGAAAAATAAATGGTTGTATTTCACTCTCACCGTTCTTGTGACCTCGGTGCCACGAAGCAGTCGACGACGCTTGTATGACCGTTCTTGTGACCTCGGTGCCATGAAACAGTCTAGCGTTCGTTGTTTCCAACGAATATGGGGCACATATACGTACGTCACACGCCAGAATGTTCGTCAGTAATTTGCCCGCATGACCTAAATCCACAAATTACGATTCGTCTGAATAAATGCTCATGTTTCAACGTCGCTTTCTTCAATATTTAAGCCGTACATGGGAGAGTCTGCCAGCAACCTACTGATGGTCGTGGGTTTCTCCCCAGGGCTCTGCCCGGCTTCCTCTCACCAAAATGCTGGCCACCGTAGTATAAGTGAAATATTGTTGAGTGTGGCGTAAAACACCAATTAAACAAATTAATAAATTAATATTTAAGTCATATTACGACGGTGCGTTCGGTCATAATGCGGTCATACATTTATTATAGTGGTGCTTGATGGATTCGGCAGGACTAACACGCCTCACTTACGAACATTTAAGCGAACGCAAGACAGGAGTTGGGATTACTCTTTTTTACCTTTTAACATTTGAGTGAATGAGTGAGTGAGTGCTTAGGATTTAACGTCGTATTTAACATTTTTAAGCCATATGACGACGCAGGAGTCCTTAGAGTGCATGTAATGTGCCTTGCACTGGTATAGCCAATCATGATGATAAGACAGCCGCTGTGAATTATAGTGGTGATTCACAGGGCGAGTCACTAAACGGTTTCACAGCACTAAGGTCAAATTTCCATCCCAGTGCCTGATATCATAGGGCAAAACGAGGGATTCAAACAAAACCATGTTAAGTCCGATTAAACGACTCTTAAACACAATCTTTCCAAAGTTCCGAATTTTACTATTTCTAAGTGGCATAGGAACTGTCTAACGCGTCCACTCTTAAACACCTCAAATAACTTTAGTTCATCTCTGTCTGGTAAAATTATATTGTATAATTATCTTAATCTTAGTTGTAAATCATCACATTGCAATTTTTAGATGTGGTGGTCAACAATATGTTGAAAGGACGACCCAGAAAGGACTAATGACCACATATTTCACCCAGTCGCCTAGAGCATACTTTGCGTCTTTCCTACATCACTGGAAACTGTTGACCACTTCTCTGTATGAATCCATCCTATTTTCGTACTTTATATACTTTCTTAGTTCCTTGGTAATTTGAGTTAAACTTCGCTTTGGGAATTGACCTTGCGATTATTCTCGGAATGTCCTTTTTGGTTGACGGCTGGAATACGAATGTCTGTTTCGACGCATTGATATAGAATACCAGTCCGGAAAAACAAATTGCTTATACAGAAACAGAAACACTGTGCCTCCGACCATAGCAGGAACTACTTCAACAATCAAGTATTTAGACACGATTTATTCCTCTCCAAAAGATACTGTTTCCGGTGTTGAACGGAAAACCCGTGGTCGGGAACTATTTTGGAAGCTGGAGCTTGGTTCATTTTCTCCTTAAAGCTTAAATGACAATGTTATGGTGATTTGCAACGTAACATCCTGTCAACCACATGGTTCTAACATAACACAACTGTTCAAGAGCCATCGCAGACATGGTAGGCGGAAGTTTAATAAGGTGTCGATTCATAGCAACATAACTGTCAGCTGTCTGATTGTCTAAAACAATTAACAGCATGCGCGCTCTGCGCACAGTATGATATTGATTTATATATTTGATTGGTGTTTTACGCCGTACTCAAGAATATTTCACTTATACGACGGCCGCCAGCATTATGGTGGGAGGAAACCGGGCAGAGCCCGGGGAAACCCCACGACCATCCACAGGTTGATTCCAGACCTTCCCACTTACGGCCACAGTATGATATGCACTTTCTCTTAAAATAATGAGTAAAATGACAACAGAAGTAACATCTACTTTTATACTTTAAAATCCAGTCAGAACAGTTATTACAGCTAAAAATAGACTGCTCCTAAAATTAAAGTACGTAGATGTAGATAGGGGTCTTGATTTAATCAACGTACCACGGATTTTAAATGATCGAGAGGTTTGCAAAGCTGTGTATTTTCATGTATTTTCTACCAATATACAAAACCAATTGCATCCAAGATATTTAATTACGCGAAAGTAGTTAATAATTTGAAATGTCAGATTATATGTCTGGTAGATACAGTTTTGACCGCGAACCGTCAGACTTCATTTACAATCCGTGTCAACCATGACAGGTAACCATGACAATGTAAAAAATGATGATTTAACAAGTCTGCTGTTGAGAGGTTCGAAGTACAGACAACCGAGAAAGATAAATATGAGAGATAAGAAGAATGTAGTCCTATAAGCGTTTGAAAATTTTGCAAATTATGGTCTAAACGGGAGAAAGCAGAACCCTCCGTCCTTGACACTTGGCTTGAGCTAGATGGATGTATGCCATCGATCATAACAACACCTATGCTCATTTGACATCAAAGCAAGTCCAACAGGTACTTGATCACCTTCAAACAAAATACGTTATTATTTCTGCGGACAAAGCCCCTAATAATAATGTATTTGTTTGCAAGAATTATTGCTATCAAGTTCTTCTGAAGGAGCTTAATAATGCCGCAAATACTCTGAAAGAACTATTTAAAAAAACATCAGAATATTCTTGAGTACGGCGTAAGTACATAAATAAATAAATAAATACATAAATAAATAAATAAATGAAAAAATGTAAGTCCTTTCTCAAACAGAGAAGTATATTCGCACCTTCCCGTCACACCGACATACCATAACTTCATTGGATTCCAGAAAAGCATAAATCTCCATTCATGGCTCGCTTTATTGCAGGGTCAAAAAGCTGTAACACCAAAGTTGTATCAACCATTTCAACGAAAGCACAAGAAGAAGTAGAGTCATTTTGGAACAAATACTGTTGTGGAATAGCAAACTATCCAGGCGTCAACTGTATGTGGATAATTAAAAGCTCCGCAAACGTTTTACTGAAGCTTATACTTACCGTATAAGGACACGTCTACTTGGGATTTCTCCACCCTCTATACTATATTCCTCACATGGATTTAACAAATAGAATTTCATCATTAATTTTTTATGTGTTTAGTAAAACCGGTCACCGCTATGTTAACGTCAGAGGCAACAAAGGCTTCTTCACTTCCGCTACATACAAGAGTTACCATTCATGGGATGCTTCTATGTCCACTGAGTTGTTTTGATTTTTCATTCATAACATCTATGTGAAATTTGGGGGAAACCATCAACAATATATAGGTATTCCGATTGGCACAAATTGTGCCCCTCTTCTCAAATGAATACGACTATATGCAAAAACTAAAAAGAAGTAATCCTCACCAGGCCCGATCTTTCTCATTCACTAAAGGGTATATTAATGATCTGCTGGCTTTAAACAATCCTTATATAGCAAAGGCTGAGAAAGATATTTACCCACTGGATTAAACAAAAACCACAGATTTTCCAGATGGTAAATCTTACCTGAACCCATAATTGTACAAAGGCCTAAACGGTTTCCTCTCCCGCAGGATTTACAACAAGAGGGATAGTTTCAATTTTGACATTGTAAATTATCATTACTTGGACTGCAATATACCAAAGTGCCCGGCATATGGCGTGTAAATATCCCGCCTTGTAGCATTTACTAGATCCTGCGTCTTGTGAGATACAGAATCTCTGGCGTTCTGCTTTATAATTGTCCGCTCAACCCGGGGCTAGGTGCGCTATATTCATGGTCTTGAATTAGATAGCCCCGTTGGATATATGACCAAATGCAATGCAAGCGCAGCTGAGATACATATTTTGTTATCGACAATTGATATTCTTGCGAGCTCCATGATCTGAATACTGATTTCACTCGTCGCACAGAACATACCTTATTGAAATCTGTTGACTAAATCTTTTTGCATGAGGTATACTTTCTTAGTTCTTTGGTGGCTTGTGTTATACGTCGTTTTTGGAATTGGCCTGGGAATAATGGACCTGAAACGTCCTTATTGGTTGACGGCTGGTATACGAATGTTTGTTTTGCCGTATAGATCCTTGTTGCAGGATGGATTTCCACGGATTTGTACCTAGTGCTGCTTCAGAGAGACGACCTACCGAAGATAAGTAAGCCCCCACCCATTATAGTGACACGGGTCAACCAGGTTTTGCACTATCCCCTTAATGCTGGACGCCAAACAAGAAAGCTACAACTTCCTATTTTAAAGTCTTAGGTGTGACCGGACCCAGAACTGACCGCAGAAGCGAACGCTCTGCCAACTGAGTAATTGGGGTCGGTTCATACTTTCACAATAGTTTCCAATTGTTTTATTGTGGGTTAACTAATACAAGAGGAAGTTTCTCAACATCACTTATTTATCAGGTATGTAATTTATTCATTTATTTGATGGGAGTCGAACGCAATACTCAGATTTTTTTCATCAAAGGACGAAACTCAGGTTGGAGGGCGGAGCAAAGCGGTGAACCCGGAGTAAAGCCCTCCCTTTCCCCATATTCTATAATCTTTTTCTTTTAGCCTGTCTTCTATAGACAGCTGTCGGTAAAATCATTAATACTCGCTACCAAATTTGCCTTTAGTCAGTGACACGTAACTACAAAAGTTCTACACATGGATATGTTGAAAGTCTAAATTCTTGCACACAAAATGAGTTTTGAACACTTTTTCTAATTCATAATAACTGCATAAATAACTGTGTCGACTGTAAGAACTCATTCCCGTGAGTGACGGCGTCATGTTGAGCTCGTAAAACTCCTTCCCGCCTGTATCAAAATGGTCCAAAACTGTGAAATCATTTGTTCTTTCCTTTATTACGTCACAATTATCGGTGTATGTGTGTTCATAAAACATAAATGAAGTACACACGCACTGCAACATCACAGAAGAAAACGATGTGTTTTACTGTCATTTGGACCTTCTGTATACCTCGTCTTCGAGTCTTCCATTATTAACAAAACAGGGGCATGCTGGACATTGGGAGGAGTTCAATATGTTTTGAAGAAGGGCGACACCAATTACCTAAACTGCTACCGATTTTAATGTAAATGATGTTTCTGGCACTGCTATATTTGACATTTTTTGCACGTTTTAATATAACACAACCTTCATAAATGAATTTATTTGATATTTTGTGGCATTAGATCTCACGACAGAATGGTTCTAGAGATGGATGTTATGACATTCTGTTATAATAAAAACCATTTAGTCTATTCGCTGAGACAGTAATTAAGGATGTATTATTGGATGCAGTTTGTCCTAACCGCATGTTCGCGCACCTGTTGTAAAACCAAGTACTCGTTTTTGACGAAATATGACGTAACCCGAGGCAATGAGTTATTGGTGTTGAAACCAGGCTTATGGATTTTAACATTATAAATTACAAAAGGTGTTTCAACTGCATTTTCCAGGCAAAATATAGACGTAAAACATATTAGTGTGTAGAGCTTGTTTTGTTACGTATCACTAACAGGCAACTGACTATAGGAAAACGTGATAACTTCTAGCTGCATGCATTCATATATTCTTGAGGCCATCAAGGAGTGGTAAAACAAAAGCTTTGTCACGTACCAGCAAGTTCCATTTCTTGACACCACTCCAATCCCCGCTGTATACAAGGCTACGCGCTGTATGGCTACTGTCTTTACATAGAAGCAATTCCTTTGTCCGTGTGTGCTGGACACAGCTCTTCCGTAGCATATCCCGTTTGGTCGCGTTTAGGTCCTCTTGATGCTACATTCCACAGAGTCAACTGTCATGTCTTTCCGGAAAGCTGATAACTGTACACAAGGGAATGTATATTTGTAACAGTCGGAAAAGCTCCTCCGCGCGCGTTCGGGTGTTCGTACATGGCATACCGTGAAGCCACCGTAGTGTTGCACTACATTTGATTTATTTCAGTCCACCCTGAAGGATCTTAAAAGAGAGCCTACCAGTGTCTCAGAACGGCTTCATTCTCAAAACAGTTCATTCTAAAAGCGCGCTATGTTATCAGCCAACAGTACTATCGTGGGAAATTCCACAGGGAACAGCACTGACCGGCAACCATCTGTATCTTTCGTCGCCATCTTAGGAGTTGTGATCGTAATAGGTACATTGGCCAATGGTTACGTCCTTGTGGTTTTAATGGATAAGTCGCGACGCTCGACTTTTAACATGACTATAGTTAACCTGGCCATCGTTGATACTCTGGTGCTCCTAGTGGTCATCCCAATGTGTCTGGTGACGTTATTGTTTTCTGACTTCGCGACGAGAGTTTGCAGCATCAGCGGAATACTCAGCCAGGTTATGATGACTTATTCTTTGCATGTCCAGTGTCTCATTCTCTACGCTAACTTTCGCATCGTGACTAATCTTTCACTAAATAACAAAGCCACTCTTAGTCTTCTGCGCCTGACACTCATCAGTGTGGCTTGTTTAGCTGTGGATACATGTGTCGTGGTCTACCCTAAAACTAAATACGGAAGCCTTCAAAAACTTTCTTCGGCCGGCTTCTGTTTCTTTATCATTGACAATAAGTTTTGGAGCAAGGTGGTGTTAATGTTTTACGTCATCCACTTATCAACTTCGGTTTTGTTGTGCACTATATTTTACATTGTTTTGACCCGATTTGTCCGGAAAAACTCAGCCCGAAAAGGGCTGGCCCGTCAAAGACAAATATTCATCTTTAAGATGATGTTTCGCAAGCTTTTAATTTGGGTACTGTGCTATTCCTTCATCTTTGTTACTCGCATCGTTGGATACAAAAATAAGTGGCCGGAAGTGACGTTTCAGGCGAGTTACGTCCTGTTATGGTCTAATTCTGTCCTGAATCCGTTGTGTCACATCCTCACATCTCCTCTCAGAAGAAAAATTGTGTCTTGGTGGTCGACTCTGGTGGCGACAGTACATCCTCAGGGTGACACACAGCTGACTAATCAACGCACCAGAGGCTCAGATCAACACAACTCTTTATGTAACCCTGCAATGACTGAACAATGCAATTCTGTTAGCCGATCATTGCAAGATAGAATGGAAACTCTAACATATGCAACGATATATTTAACAGACGCTGAAGGAAATCAGGCACAAAACCAACCATGCCAACGAAGAACGGATACGCTTGATAGAGGTGTCACAAAAGCATCACAACACCTAACCACACCTTGTCAAGGAAACACAGGAAATGTTTGCGCAAGACGACAGAGGCTCAACAAGGTGACGCCACTAATAATTCAACCAGACAACTTATCAAACACACATCTCAGATTCCCGGTACAGAAAGGCGTGCACCAGCTAGATGATCAAACCTTGTAGCTTATCTGTGTAGACCGACGGAGCCTGGGTTTGAAGGGTCAGGGGAAGGGCACACAGGCTTAATTTGGGCAATTGGTTCCAAGATTTGTCTTCGAACTGAATGAAGGATGCTATAACCGCCTGACCAGTACAGCTCACTTATCATTTCTGCCTTATCATTTCTAGTTGTCATATTTACCTTTCACGAGAACAATATATATGGTATTCAACCTTCACTGTTCAATATTCTATTTATTATTTATATTCTGACATTTTCTCTACATGTATATAAATACGTATTAGTTGATCTGTTGCATCCCTGAAATCTTCGTCGTGTTTCTGATTCTATTCACACGCGCTGCATTTTCGTTCACGTCTGTGCTCACAAAACCTTTTACAGTTTTAAACGCTGTCTGTAAGTAACTATACATTCTACAAAGGTGTTTAATGTTAATGCAATGTAAGTATTTACGTAAATTAAGCACATGAAGAATTTCTACCTCTTTTTTGGCGAACTATATATTGCGCGGAAGTGCAAAATGATATCTAACTAGTGTTTTTATCAGTGAAGGAAATACTGGGATTTCACTGATGTATAAATAATAAATTGTACGTCTTAATTATATGGCTTAGACATTTTATCGTTCGGAGAGAGCCGATGAACTGGAGTTAAAACAGCCCGTTTGTTGTGCAGAGTCAGAAGAACCTAGCTGCTTTGAACTGTTGACAGGATTGGAAATAACACGTGGCATTTATATTATATTTCTGCAGACATCAGGATTCATGTGGTGCGCTAAGCATTACGGAGGCCTGGTGTCTTTGCATCATTTTCATATTATTATTTGTTTTAAATGTGATGACAACACAGCATTTTGGGCGCTTAAAGACCAGTGATCTTTGCAATTATTTTCCTTAACTCACTCTAAGTTATTGCAGTAAGGACGTGTAATTTGCTTCTATTTAAACATGAATACGAACAATAAGGACGTGTAATTTGCTTGTATTTTGAACATGAACACGAACAATAGGGATGTGTAATTTGCTTCTATTTAAACGTGAACACGAAAAATATGGACGTGTAATTTGCTTGTATTTTGAACATGAACACGAACAATAGGTACATGTAATTTGCTTGTATTTAAACATAAACACGAACACGAACAATAGGGATGTGTAATTTGCTTGTATTTTGAACATGAACACGAACAATTGGGACATGTAATTTGTTTGTATTTAAACAAGAACACCAACAATAGGGACGTGTAACTTTCTTGTATTTAAACAAGAACACGAACAATAGGGACGTGTAATTTGCTTGCATTTAAACATGAACACGAACAATAGGGGCGTGTAGAAGATGAAGATTGTAGGCTGTACCTGACAATTTCCCTCTGGTTTTACTCCATATACTTTCTTTTTCATTATATAAAGGAATTCGTCTATTAATAAACATCTACCAAATATGAACATAAAAACCCAAATTCGTATTATACAGAGAAAAATTTTAACAAAAAGAAGAAAAAAGATGGGCATGAAATAAGGTAGGTTGCCTGCTATGGAAGATGGCATCGATTTTCAACAAAGCCAGAACAAATATTTGATATTATATCACATGCAGGAAGTCTAGGCAGTGAATCTAAGCACTAAGCACTATGCGTTATAGATCCAAGACAAAAAAGGTATATCTGGAAGGAGGAGCAACTCGCCTAGCCATCACAGCTGTGCCTTTCAACTCTGAATGAACCCTCCCCGCGGAAGGGCAGTCTTTGATGCCTAACAAATGACAACGCTCCGCTCAAGGCGCCCGCGAGCGGGGGCTAGGGTGACCTGCTTAGAAAGGGATCCTCCCATTATGTGCACTCACTTTGAGTAAAAAGCGCACAAATTCTGCGCACAACAAAGATGTAGGATGGTCATTTTTGTGCGTCTAAGTGGACATTTTAAGCACATCTATAGGACTATTCTATCGGAAGATATAGTATGTCAAGGAGTGCGATATTGATTGAGCTATCGGGAACATTTTTTATTTTTTTCACTATTTTCCGGCGAACATAGTGCTATAAAATTATGTTTTGCGGGTAGCAATAGTTTGTGCCATTTACCTGGTCCTGATAGATAATAGGCCTCGGAGCTCAATTTTTTCTTAAATTGATTGAAAATTGAGAAAATTGCCCATTTGAAATACGTGGACCTTTTTAAACAATATCCAAAACTGGTCATGTTTGAGTTCCATAAACTCACATTTCCGCACAACTAACGGTCTATAATTTACAAAAATTAAGATCGGGGAAATACTTAACCGAATGTGCACCTGTGTCAACTTTGGGCCCCTTAACGTTTTGTTAAGAAGTTCGATTTTTGTAAACACTACATTCCTGTATTTCTCGAAAAGCACTGTTGCTGCTCATGTGCAGTCCTCAGTGAGTTTTAAAATGTAACTCACTAAAGACGATTACCTGCTGTGTATACACGCCTCTGCTGAACGTTTATTAGCTTCTACCTAATGTTTGTCTCTATAACCTGTGAACCACTGCTTATGGAGACATTTACAAGGGCAGCATTCTATAGTGTACCATCGTGGCAGGGGTTAATAAACTTTGGTGTATTCAAATGGAAAATGCGCAAATTCAACTGCCATCGGACAGGAATATCGTCCTTGTTTAAACCTGCACAGTTATAATATGTATACTGGCGGCATGTCGTTTATGACTATTTTGCCCGAGTAACTGTATCGGCTTATAGGCCTACATTTTATTCAGATTTTATACAGTTTCCCGTTGAAATGCTCCAGGGCCAAAATATGTACTCCAACTTATCGTCAGGGATACAGAAAAACATCATCTTGTCTTCGTGTATTGACGAGAAGTATTTTTCCTGCTCGACAATTTCGATGTATGTAGCATGCTACTTGGAACTTTCCTGATGAGCATGTATAATATAATGTAGATTTTAAAATTGCAAGCTGTACAGACAGGTTTGCGTTCGTTATAGTCCACATTTTTGCACTGTTATGGCGAGCAAGCCTGTACGTCGCAAACAGAAAGTTTTGCCAAAGGTCGGTGGTTTACACTTGGAAGTCCGCTTTCGACCATCCGTAAAACTGACCTGCATTGTATGAGCAACAATGGAATAAGTAAATCAACTCAAATGAATCGGTGTTTTCCGCCCGAAGAGGCTGTCTATTTAAACCCTAGGGTACTGTAGTGCTGATGTTCCCGTTACATATAGTGAATAAACCCCCCAATCCTGTCTACAAGTTTAATGTCGTACAAAACTCAGAAAAACAACTTTGTTAGACTTCCTGGATGATATCTCTGATGACAGAGTTTTGATGGGTAGTTCAGTCAGAATGACCAAAACCCAACTATCGCTAGCATCGTCTTGACCGAGCGCCTACGCTTCGCTTGTTGTTGGCAGGCACTTCAGTAAATCTGCAACAGGTTCGCCGCCCACACAAAACGAAGACGAGAGGCATCGAACTAGCTCACGATTGTACTGAAACGCGCCAGTATTGACACCACACTTTTTCCAGTATGGCTGCTAAGGTGTGTAATTATCATCGATCTATACATCTAGCCCTTCTTTCGAAAAGACAGAGGTGCGGCTTCAGTAGCACATACACAACGATGCCCCACTTTACCTCGCACTGCTTGCAGGCGAACATTCAAACTTTGGCGTATACATCATCAAAAAGAATCTGTTCCGGTGTTTAATCGTTTCCAACATGTGAATGATATTTTGGTGCAGATAGAGCCTGTGGTGGCCTAGATTTCAAATGTAAGCTTCATTACACCCGCACTCGTGACAAAACAAGTCTACATTATTTTCCAGAAGCGCTTGTTTAATTTCGTAGTTGCACCGCGCCCAAAATCTCCGCTCATCTTTGCTGGTCTTAATATTCGTCACGGCCAAATCATATTTCTGAATGCAATTCCGCTGGAGCTCTCTTATCTCAATGGTAGTCTTCCCGATGTTGGATTCCAACAGTAAATTGACTTAAGAGGTTGGGACCGTTTCATCACATAAAAAGCGACTCACTTCTCCTTTCTCTAACTGTGCTGTAACAAACATAATGAATTATGTTACAAGAACCTTTATGAAAGGTATCGTCTGTATATACGAAAAGACACCGATACCCTAGTGATCTTAAACAAGGGGTAGAGTCATGGAGAATGTAGGTTTGCTTTAAGCTGGGCTTAGGGTTGGAGCCATCAAGTTATTTGTGATACAATGCACTGTACCAAACAATTCCACAGATAAAAACAAGAGACAAAATCCGCCTGTGTATTTGACTAAATCTCTAACTTAACTAACGCTCTAACTGTCACATGAGCGGCTTTATAGACCTCTAATCAGCTCTTGTCACAGCTGTTGACCATTTTTGTCACAAATGTTGTGGTTTTCTACAGGCCCCATGTACCTTACATATACCTAACCGCCATTATACTAGTGAATTAAAAACTTTAATTTAAAGCGCCACTGCAAAGTCAGAGCTAGTTTGTCGCTTCAAATTAAACGATACTTTAAACGATATTAAACTATGGAAAGGTACTGTATAACGAAGGACATGGGTTTAAGGAAATTCAAAAAAGATTACCATTTTTATACTTCTTAATAACCCCTTTATTTTATGCATATTTTCCGTCAATTCAGAAATGACGACTTTAATGAACATACATGGAAAGGGGGATCAATTTAGAGCTGTCCATTCGAGCTATTCCCCGAGCTATCACCGTTGACGTCAATAAAGCAGGCCACTTAATTTCCACCCTGATCGCTGGGGCCTTAGGAAAATCGTAGTAAATTACTTTCACGCCCAAAGATGAAAGCTGGGAAGCTTTTTGCGCCTTTTGTATGTTATTCCATGTATCTTTTCAGCATTAACTTACAAGAAAGCTTACCTTGATGCTCCCGTGTGATGAAACCATTGTACGAACAGTCAGTTCGGAAGATGCAGTCTCAATAACGAGGGCTTCCGCAATAAGTGATATACCAACAACGACCAAGTCGTATCGAGGGCACGAAACCCGTTTGTAAGATGTGTGCTCGTTTCGGCAACTGAAACAGATGGATTTCGAGCCAAAGACATAACCCTGAAGCACGTTTCTTTGAATGGAACTGAAGAATTATTTATTCATTTATTTATTTATTTATTTGATTGGTGTTTCAAGCCTCGAGAGTATTTCATTTATACGACGGCGGTCAGCATTACATTTGGAGGAAACCGGGCAAGACCCGTGGGAAACCTACGACTATCCACAGGCTGCCGGCAGACCTTATCACGTAGGGCCGGAGAGGAAGCTGAATTTCGAACTTTGAATTTACATCGACCGCATTAGTAAGAGGCTCCGGAATCATTACGCCGTGCTAACCGACCATGTAGCTATTCTAGCATGATACACGATTTGAGAGGGCCTCGATCCGTGGCTCAGTTGATTAGCGCGCTAGCACAGCGTAATGACCCAGGAGTCTCTCACCAATGCGGTCGCTGTGAGTTCAAGATCCAGCTCATGCTGGCTTTCTTATTGGCCATACGTGGGAAGGTCTGGCAGCAACCTGTGGATGGTCGTGGGTTTCCCCTGGGCTCTGCCCGATTTCCACCCACCATAATGCTGGCTGCCATCGTAGAAGTGAAATATTCTTGAGTAGGGCGTAAAACACCAATCAAATAAATAAATAAATAAGTATTTACCTTTTACTTAGATAAATAGTGTCCGGATTTAGATACTTGTGCTAATTATAAAGATTATAACCTCTTTACACAGTCTATTACGATGAGGGCTTTATTACAAAGGTAATATTGACTTCAAATGCACCAACAACAATAGATTCACTGTCCGGTTTCCTCACACCATATTGCTGGCCGTCGTCATATAAGTTGAAATATTCCTGAGTACGGCGTAAAACACCAATCAAATAAATAAATACACAATTTGAATACTGATTTCAGTCAATTACTCAGTCAGTTGTTAGTTGGAAGGGGTCCTTTAAGTAAATGGTAGGCAGGTAGAAGTTGTACAAAGAGATCAAAAATTGCGGTCATTTAGAATAATTCAATCACTGTAGAGGCTGATAAAATTCCAAATACAAAACATAAGAGCCAAACATGCTGCGAACTGCATGGTCTAAAACTTATCTGGGACCGAAGGCTTGGCGGCCATAAGGGATTATGTCATAGACGAAAAAAATATCTTCAGAATCCTTAAACAGAATGTTCAGTCACGGCATAAATTAGACATTTATGGATCAAAGAAGATGTAACAAAATAGGTAAAATTAAATATTAGGGTGTTTGATCAAAAGTAAGACCCACAGCATGATACAGTTACGTTAACTATAGTCATTTTAATTTAGCCCACCGAAAGCGGCTTAGGCAGATGGGTGATGGGAGGCGCAAACTGAACTTAACTAGAAATGATGTCCTGGCAACAAGAAGTGAACCATGAGACATGATCAATTGCAAACAGTGTTCTCTGAGTAGAAATTTAATCTTCTAAAATCTGTTTACCCTGGGATTAACTGTTTGCTCAGAGCAAACTTGATTAGCCTATAGTTCAGCAAATGATCGATTTTCATTCGTAATCCTGTTAGCGCACGTAAATCTTACAGTATAGGACGGACCTATACTTCGTTTACGTCATTATGTAGGTCGATCCCTAAAACTTTCCGTTAATTGTATTTATTAATTTACTTATTTATTTATTATGATTTTTAAAAAAAATTATTTAAAGATAAATTTATTCGTTTATTTATTTACCCGTAGTATTATTTATTTTAAAATAAATTTATTTAGTTATTTTTTTAGCAAACCTATATAAACACTTATTCATCTTTAAACGAGAACTGAGAGCAACTTTAAATTAGAATGTGGTGTCGTTCCGGTAATTAAATAATTTAGTATCTCGATGGCTCAAATTGTAGGCTATGTGTCAGAGACGCATTCTAAACGGTTTTTTTTTGGGGGGGGGGGGGTCGGACCAATAAATTTATTTATTTATTTGACTGGTGTTTTACGCCGTACTCAAGAATATTTCACTTATACGACGGCGGCCAGCATTATGGTGGCAGGAAACCGGGCACTGCCCGGGGGAAACCCACGACCATCCGCAGGTTGTTGAGACCTTCCCACGTACGGCCGGATGGAAGCCAGCATGAGCTGGTCTTGAACTCACAGCGACCGCATTGGTGACGGGCCAGTGAAAGTGTATAAAAAGATGTGAACGGAGCTTTTACTTCAAAAAAAGTTTGTGAGCTAAGGTGGAACGTGTTCAGTCTATAACATTATATTAGTCGCATGTTCAATGCAGACCTTGCCATGTGTGTGCTACAACCATTTGCTCTTTATCCTAGCTTAATGAGTCAGACGTTGCATGCTAAGCGTTAGCATTGTGCTTCTTCAGGCAAATTTGAATTAATGCGTTTTTGCACTCGAAGTGTACATATCTACTCATTGCGTGTAAGATAAAATGTGCGTCACGTTACATGAGGGTAGCTTGTACAGTGTACGCCGTCAGCTGATGTGTCAGAGTCAGTGTCATATAAAGCTATGTCATACAACTCTCCGCGATTCGGGTTCTGTCGCAATAAATCACAGCTTGGAGTGTGCACATGCGGCAATGTGTGCGACAAGGTCCTTGATTGGCTACTATTTATCCGATCGACCAATCATGTACGGTGTTTTTTCCGTCTGCGTTATGTGACAGGCCCTGACGAGCTGACGAGGAAAGAAATTCGTAGTTCTGTCACCAATATGTTTATACATATTTGCTTCTTTTCGCTGTTTTTATCAGTTAACTGTCGGATACACAATCTGGTTCTCGAGGTAATGTATTTCAGTTACGTGGTAGATTTTGTCGTGAGAAAAATGGAAAATTTCCGCCGTGGCGCTGTAAGCGTTGTTAGCATCACCGAGTGTCCATCTTTCGTGCCGTTTCCGGATTGCTTAAGTTTGTCAAATTCTAGTCACATAAAACCTAAGCAGAATCTATGTATTTTTTGATGCATATGCTTGGTCATTACTATGTATAGTTGTACCCCTAGCTCTGTAGCTAGGATTGCTCTAATAGGTACTGAACTAACGTACATGTGTATTACGTTTAATAGTTCAATTAAGTTAAACATTGAGGTCTGCTTTTAACAGTTTCTGATGTTTAACCGTTGAATTCCGCAAAGTGCTTTGTGAAGTTGGCCTCTATATCCACTCCAACAAGGTGGCACACGCTGATTTCTGGTGAGCATTAAAGAGAACAGCAGTGAATGAGTGAATCCTTTGGGTTTAGCGTTGTACTTAACAATTTTTCAGTTTTTATGACTACGAAGGAGTCCTTAGTGTGCATGCACACGTAATGTACCTCCTTGTTGCAGGACAGATATCCACTCTCTTTCATCTAGTGCTGCTTCTCTGTGACAACTTACAGAAGGCAAGTAAGCAGCACCACCAAAGCCACAATCCCCTTAATGCCAAGTGAGGAGGCTACAAATTCCTCTTTTAAGGTCTTAGGTGTGACCCGACTCAAAAAGAGAATAGGACGTTTATTACCACATCTGCAAGTGTAAATCCAATCCTGAGTCAAAATATTGTTGAAATTCACAGACATATTTCCTTCTCGCTCGGCATTACGCAGAACTTCTCTTCTTCCCGCGTTATTAAATGTGGAGGGGTCGTGACCAGCTGTCTCTGACCTGAGTGAACATCCGTGGAACATCTGTGAGATGTCGGACATGGCTGATGAGTTGTGTTAGCTTTGTACATGGAGAAGTTTTGGTCCAGGGTGGGCTTATAAGGGGAAGTGTATCATTAAACTGATATATGCCGGGCGCAGAAATGAACAGGGCTTACGGAACATTCACTTCATACATCAAGCAACATGGGTATGTTGATGGCAGCACACTGAATGTACATGTAGGTTAATGTTTTCATATGGGGCTATGTTTCCACATAAACATAGCCACTCAGACCTACCACAAACTACAGGCCACCATGTTGTTGCAGGCCAAACAAGTTGAAGCAACGTCCGCCATGGTTGGAATTCAAACTTCCAGCACTGCTATGAGCCTTAAAAATTTTATCCCAGCCAACAGTTTCTTCATGAACTGAAAAGAGAATGTTGACTTTGATAAAATTTTTGCGTGTAGGTCACAGGTCACATTTCCTCAGTTGCATCAGGCCACATTCCTCAGATGCATCAGGTCACATTCCTCAGTTGCATCAGGCCACATTCCTCAGTTGCATCAGGTCACATTCCTCAGATGCATCAGGTCACATTCCTCAGTTGCATCAGGCCACATTCCTCAGTTGCATCAGGCCACATTCCTCAGATGCATCAGGTCACATTCCTCAGTTGCATCAGGCCACATTCCTCAGATGCATCAGGTCACATTCCTCAGTTGCATCAGGTCACATTCCCTCAGTTACATGAGGTCACATTCCCTCAGTTACATGAGGTCACATTCCCTCAGTTACATGAGGTCACATTCCTTGGTTGCATCACATCACATTCCCTCCGTTACATGAGGTTACATTCCCTCAGATGGATCAGTTTACATTTCCTTCTGAATATTTAAAGAGCTAGATGTCAGCCACCCATGTTGAAGATTCAGGCTTTGAGGCCACAGGGCTGTACAAATCCACTTCCTCCAAAGAGATTTGTGGAACACTGAGGGTTGTTTAACATGGGCTGGTCATGCAAGAAAATCAGTTTTGTTGAATTTTCTCTGTTTGAAGCCTGTTGAAGCCCATTTAAATTCCAAAACGTGAAAAGGTGGTTTTCTTGGATTGGTTATTTATCTTGGACTGATTTGTTTGACAGAATGATGGAAGAGACCAGATCACGTTGAGTACATTTGGATTCTTGCGTCATGGGACGCTGAAGGTCAATGTGAGCCTGTTCTCGTACAATGTCTTACGACCGAGACAAACTGGGGAGGAATCCCAGCTGAAGACCAACGGGAAGGTGAGAAGTTCTTGCGTGTTGTGAACCCATGTTTATGATTTATCGATCTTTGTTTGTGGTTTATGAATCCACATTTATAGTTTGTCACGTTGTAAACATGCTAGTACAGCACAATTGTTACTCTGGAGCCTCTCTCCAGTCATGACTGCTGGAAGTTCAAAGCTAGTTCTTGCTGGATGCCATTGAATAAGTGAAATATTCTTGAGTACCACGTAAAATGTCAGTCAAATAAATAAATAAATTCAAAGTTGTGAACCCATGTTTTTAGATTTCTTTCATGAGGTGGGATGGTACCATACTGGCAAACTGTAGAGCTTCAGTCAATAAAACAGTATTTCTACATATTTTCTTATCTCTTACAATGCACTTTTCGGGTAAATATTTAAGGTAAATATGGTAAATGTTTAGAAGGAATGGTTGACAGATGAATTAACATGATGTGACATTTGTTTCTCTTTCAGTTTGCTTTCACTCTGAGTAAGACTGACAACACAGGTGCCAATGAATACCTTGTGAGTATTGCCCTATCTTCCCAGATGTTTCTAAAGCTGTTATATAACTTTTAGTGGGCCTCTGTGGCTCAGTTGGTTAGCGCGCTAGGCAGCGTAATGACCCAGGAGTCTCTCACCAGTGCGGTCGCTGTGAGTTCAAGTCCAGCTCATGCTGGCTTCCTCTCCGGCCGTACGTGAGAAGGTCTGCCAGCAACCTGTGGATGGTTGTGGGTTTCCCCTGGGCTCTGCCCGATTTCCACCCACCATAATGCTGGCTGCCATCGTAGAAGTGAAATATTCTTGAGTAGGGCGTAAAACACCAATCAAATAAATAAATAAATAAGTATTTACCTTTTACTTAGATAAATAGTGTCCGGATTTAGATACTTGTGCTAATTATAAAGATTATAACCTCTTTACACAGTATATTACGATGAGGGCTTTATTACAAAGGTAATAATGACTTCAAATGCACCAACAACAATAGATTCACTGCCCTATCTGACCTACAGCCGGCCACCCGGTACGGCTCAGCGGGTGACGTCATAGATGAACCCAAGAACCCAAGTTTAGCTGGCCTTAATAACTTGGGAATTTTATCAAAATGATGTCATTTTCAATATGGATTCTGGCTACACAGAAGCACATGAGCTGTATCAATTTGAAAACCATTGTTGGCAACGTTGCGATTTATGACATTAACAAGTCTGGCAAGACTTCAGATTCCAAGTTTTCAGGTGTTGAATTTGATCTTTGTCCAGAAATTTCTAACCGCACTGGCAATATGGACTGGTTTAGCTGTAATCTATAGTGTTACACACGTGTGCTTATCTTAAAAATCTAATATTTATTTACTGTTCTTTCCCTTATTATTCTTTTCCCTGAGGAATTGTAATTTCATACCAGTGTGCGATGACAGCTACTAATTATTGTCAGCATTCCGAATACATCATATGCCAATAGAGCCTATAGTCGTTACCATTATAAATACTAGTATGATGTGGACATTAGCGTTGGTGTACAGAAATTTGTTATCTATCAGTTTTCAGTTAATGGTAGTTTGTAAAATTTTACTGTGTGCTTCTCAGCTGTAAAATTGCAAGAGCAGATACAGCTGTTTTTGGTGGGAAAAAAATTGTTCCATCCTGTGCTGTATATCCATGCCTTCCTGAGGGCCAAGTCGTGTGGAATCTTGAAAAAAGCAGTGATTAGCTCTGGGCACTTTAAGGACTGGTAAATCCGTTGAGCACCAAAGGTTCTACAGTACTCACAGGAAGTCCTTAAAACAAGACTTTTAGTTAACCCATGTTTAATAATTATACACCATGTCAGTGCTTACATTATACATATTTGTGGTTTGATTTGCAGACAAAACTACAGAGAAGCTGTGTCCTCGATCCGAACAATCTGTTTGACACTGAAGATGTGAAGAAAAATACCATCAATGTTGTCTTAATCACTCTACACTTGGACAGCAGACCACCAGTGTAAGACCCCATTTATACTTTATACATTGATACAAAGTCTGGATGATAGCTTCTTGTTCTTGAAATGTGGAAATCATTTCATATACACAGTAGAAATCCTTGTTTTCAGATTGAAAAACCAACCTTTTTTGCCTGAATTTTAGAAATAACATTTCTTTGCATGATAAAGTTTTTGCACAAAGATTCGCAGCGTAAAATTAATCACATGCAAATGTGCATGTATTCACTCTTTATTCCAAACTTCTAATTTCATTTGACTCATTGTTAGAATGTCGACCTACTTTTAAAGGGGGATAACTCTCTTCACTTCAGTTTGTAACCTGGTAATATTTTTGAAATGTATGGTCATCATTGGAAATGTTTGATGCGTCATGGCTGGGTACTTAGTATGTTCAGTATTCTTAGACTGAGAGAAGGATCATGTGTGATGTTTTCAGTATTATGTATTCTATTATGTTTTTCCTACTACCTATAATGTCAAATGAACATTTTTGTTTCACAACAATCAACCTTGGGTGACGTCATTATAAAGTGCCGTCATTCTCAAAGGTGTTCGTTCAATTTGTCATGAATACATGAACACAACAAAGTCACTAGAACATATAAACAAGACATGATCCCAAAAAGAAATTTGGGAAACGAGGGAACAAACATTGATTTGTTGCAAACAGGTTACCTTCCCCCATCCCCCAACCCCAACTCTGCTTAAAGTGGGAAGCAGGTCATTGTAAGAGGTTTGTGCAGTTGTTGACAGCAGAATAGCTAAAGGAGAATAAGAATTGTCAAGAACTTGCTCTCTTTTTGAGTTTAATGTATGTGTAGGGTGCTGGGTGGCCTCCGCCTTGAAGTCGGGAGACCTGGGATCAAACCCAGGTCGGGTCATCCCAAAGACTTTAAAAATGAAACTTGTTGCTACCTCTCTTGGTGCTCAGCACTGAGAGGTTAGAGCAAGGAAACAGGACTAGCCGGGTGTCCGCATGATGTGACTGGGTGGGGTGTCATGTCTGGTGTTCCCACCATGACAGTCACACTTCATTGGCATTTAGTGCCCTGCCTCAAGATACAGTATGTGTAGAAACACTGAATGACTTCTTGTGGTCACATGACTGAAAAACTGTTAAGTAAATAACATATGCACATACATACAATTAATATGTAAAAATTCAAATTAGGTATAATAGAATAGAAAGAACAACACCTTGTTTACTCTTATCATGCGATGCGTTGTTCTATTAAGATTTTAACTCTTCCACTCATTACTGTACTGAAATGAACAACAGAGACTAGATGAGGAATCATTTATTGTGAATTTAATAAATGGTGGCATTGATATTGGCCTCTGAGATGCCATTATAGTGCATGTGGCCAGTGAAATGTTGAAAACAGTGTTTGATTCTTTAACAGACACTGGTAGTTCCCTATTAGGATGCTTGTTTTATATATTTATTTATTTGATTGGTGTTTTATGCCGTACTCAAGAATATTTCACTTATACGATGGCGGCCAGCATTATGGTGGGTGGAAACTGGGTAGAGCGGGGAAAGAAACCCACGACCATCCGCAGGTTGATGGCAGACCTTCCCTCATATGACTGGAACAGAAGCCTGTATTAGCTGGACTTGAACTCACAGCGCCCGCTGTGGTGAGGCTCCTGGGTCATTACGCTGTGCTAGCTCGCTAACCAACTCACTTGTTTTTAGTATGAAACTGTTACCCACATTAAACTTAAGCCATGGTTGACTGATTAAACACTACAGCACATTCCTCCAGGGCTGTAGAATTCCATGAGCTATACAATGTACAGTTAGTCTACTGTATGTCATAGAAAGGTTAACACTTTTAAAGTTACATATTTTACTTTTTTGGTTCTGATCAGTGCGTTCCATTTTATAGGGCAACTTAAGAGTTGGGTGTTTTGTTGTTTTTTTTTTTTTGTGAATTTTGATCTATTTGTTTTCAGAAAAATTTGAGTATTGGCCCCAAGAGTATCATTTTGATACGCTTCAGAAATACAAAACTTTTTGTATTGTAATTTTTATTCAGTCACAGAATGTTCACTAATACGCCAATGGTTAGATTTTTAATTTGAGGAGTACATGACTGGTTGCTGAGAAACTTCCTGGCTTAAAGCTGCAGCAGATTTAATAATGTAAGCAAAAGCTGGGTTAGAGCCTATTACCTTTTTGCTTAAAGGATGATCGCAGCGGCATTGCTACCCATTAATCTGACAACTGTCATTTGAGTGAAGATTGTCTAAAGTTGTTCGGTAATTACAGATGAAGTAAATAAGAAATAAATGTTCGGAAACACTGAAGTTATGTTAATTTTTGCTTTAGACTTCGGATTAACCGTGTGGGTGAAGATCTGAAGAAGCTAGAGTTGTTCCCCTTGGAGGATTCTGAAACTCAGGTGCAGAAAAGATCTCTTCCTGAATTTGAAAGTCACAGGAAAAGGAGGGACGCTGTCACGTCCAATTCAGCGGAGATAAATTCCACTTCTGACACCAAACACAATGGTACCAATTCCCCTGATACTGAACACCCTACAGGGGTAAGTGGGGGAAACTTAAAAGCAAATGGTAAGGATGAAGGAGGTGAGGAACGGAGACATGGAGCCGGAGAGAGAGGTAGTTTCAAGCCACCTGCATCTGTGCATCTTATGTCCCAACTTCCAGTTCAAATACTGGAGAAACTTGAAGGAAACCAGTCTAGTTTTACGGTTAGTTTAACTCTGCTTTTCTGAGAGCTTAGTGTTGATTTATATCAGCTTCAAGAGAAAGATGTATATTTTAGAACTGGTTGTATTTTCATGAATTGCTCTGGCTTCCTTTCTGGAAGGGGGAAAGTCTGCCAGCAGTTTGCGGTTGTGGGTTAATCCCAGGCTCTGCCTGATTTCCTATCAAACGTAATGCTGGCTGCCGTCATGTAAGTTTTCATGTAAAATTTTCTTGGACAATGTTGAATGCGTTAGTCTTTTATCTGGAACACATGTATACTTAACGTTAGTTATTTTCTTTACGTTTTGCACTTAACTTAACATAACCGCATATTTGTGTTGGCTAATTCTGCTTGACCCATGGTGCTAGGGGTTATGTAATTTGCTACCATGTATTAAAGCTTTCACATGAACAGTTTAATAGAATAAAATCCTGACTTAGGTAAGTGGCCAGATTTCACTGGTAGCATGTGTGACCATTTGGCAAGTGTCATTCTGCTGTCACTGTCTATCTCTCCCTGTACTCTAGGTAATCCTTTATGGTTTATTCTGTATAAATACTAGTGCAACTCACTGAAATAATGATAAAACTGACTTCATACAGACAAGCAAATAATCAAACTATGTTCAGTTTCAGTTTCAGATGTCCGTGAACAATGAAAGTGAAGAAGGATTGTACAATCTGTACTTTCACAACTGTCTGGGGGCTGCAGACAGCCCAATAGATTCCTTTGACAGTGAAGTCTCACTGACTGTAAGTTTTTAATTTTTAAATTAAAATTTTTAAGTAATTACATACATGTATATTTAGGGATTTGAGCCAGATGTCCAGATTTTACTTGTTCCTTATCTCTTCCGTGTTGAATGTGATGAAAGCGATCAAAACAAGGTTTCTTAGTACATGTAGATAAATTCAGCCATTGTTGCTACAGCTCATTGTTGCTAATTGACAGTAGCACAGTTGGTAAAGCATCCGCTTCGGGAGCGGTAGATCCAGGGTCAATCCTGGGTCGAGTCACAAGTTGTAACTTTCCCGCTTAGAATTCAGCATGAAGGGGATAGTGCAACGACTGGTTGATCCGTATCAGTAAAATGGTTTGGGCGGAATGGCTTACTTGCCTTCAGTATGGGGTCTCATTGAAGCAGCACTAGATAAAAGAGCAGCGGACGTCCGTCCTGCGAAAAGGAGGGACATTACATGCACTCTAAGGATTTCTTCGATGTCATATGACTGAAAAATTGTTAAGTACGATGTTAAACCCCAAGCACTCACTCGCTCACTCACTATAATTGACAGCAGGTCTGTCAGATAATTGGTGAAGGACAGTGGTACATGTATAAACTTCATGTAGCTGGCTGTTGTCCAT
Source organism: Liolophura sinensis (assembly GCF_032854445.1). Lineage (NCBI taxonomy): Eukaryota > Metazoa > Mollusca > Polyplacophora > Chitonida > Chitonidae > Liolophura > Liolophura sinensis. The sequence continues at coordinate 10,154,670 of NC_088307.1, forward strand.
CTGGTTTCCTTGAATTTATGTGGAAGATCTTTTAGCAACTTGCAGATGGTCGTGGTTTTCCCGGGCTGTGCTTGGTTTCCTCTCACCATAATGCTGGCCTCCATCGTATCAGTGAAATATTTTTAAAACATGTTAAACACCAGTCTAATAAATAAAATCAACTTAAAGCATGACATTCTAAAGTATAGCATAAATCCCCAGTGCAATATATAAATGCTGAAATTTAATACAACTCATTAAAAAAACTATTTCATTGCACATTATATTTGTTTAGATACAAATCATCGAGAAAAACAAAGGGAATTACCTGTCAGCAGGAGAAATGCCGCTGCCTAGCCTGTACTTTGTGCTGTGCTGTGTTTTCTTTGGGATGGGAGGACTCTGGTTGGCCGTCCTCAGAAAGGCCAGGTACTGTCATTACACTTTATTTGCATGCATCCTGCATTGGTAATGTGCATCCGTTTTCTTTATCCAACACTTCAGCTTTCATTGTGAAAGTTTAATTAATTTCTTATCGGAAAGGCTAGTGTTTGAATCAAAAACTTCATTTTTGCATCTTTGATTTGGGCTTCTATAAAAAAGATCATGTTTACATACCAAACTTAAGGTGAAATATAGCAATAAACAGTGGCCTTTTGATTACAAATGTTGAGGCATGATGACAAGTGATACATGAATAGTTAACTGTCACATGATCCCAAATTTCAACCCCTACCAACATTGAAAATCAAAGCGTTTAAAGAAAATATTTTGAAACAAATGACATTATATAAGCTGTAAGAACAAAAAAGACTAAACTTTAGGCAAAATACAGGGAATGGATCATTTGTAATCATCAGACCATTTTTAATTAAATGAAATCCTCCCGCTTTTTTTTTTTTTTGTAGAGATGATGTTTACAAGATTCACTTCCTCATGTTGACGGTGGTGTACCTGAAGTGCTTGTCGTTGTTGTTTCATGCTGTAAGTTGTTCTCTGACTGCTGTACTATAAAGTGAAAATATTCGTCACAAATCACACCATTCAGTTGTCTCCGTCTTGGGTTTAACATATTTCAGTCTCAGTAGTGTAATTTAATAAATTGCCAAGATTTCTTTAATATCACAGTCCAGTTTTGCACGTAAATTCCAGTTGTTCCCCTTGAATTTCATACATGTAGCGAGTAACTACAGTGGACTGGACAAGTGAAGTGTTCTGCTGGAAATACATGCCATACTATTGCATTCGAATAATCATAGCACAAGTGTTTTTAGTATCGAAATTTAGGGGGCGTTTGGTGTGGGGATAAACTGGGACCTGATCAAGGGATGCGGAACATGGCAGGCATGGGGCATGGTTTTTCAGATAATGCTGCAAAAGTAATTAATTTTTGTCTAATATTCAAAGATTAGTTCAAGTACATGATTGGAGATTTCAGTTTTTTCATACGTGAGATAATGTATGTAGATCTGCGGAGCAAAATGCAGCCATCTTGACATCTTTATGTCATGTGCGAATGGCATAATTCCCCCAACCTTTTCGCATATAAACGAGCAACTTTCAGTGTGATTTATGTGCATTTATAATGTGATTCTGTAGACAAATCTGCATTGGTTGGATAGGCCAATTTCAAAGCTTCATAGGCAAAAAGTATAATACTATCAGTCTACACAGATGCCTTCAGAATATGCCTGAATAAACACCTTACAAACATGCAAAATGGTTGAAGAATTACAGTACATGTACCTCCACCATGCCAACAGTAACACCCATGTCCGATCCATCCTGTGATGAAATTGTTACTCCTCGTAGAACGAGTCAGTATTTATACTCTGACGAGTCCAACTCCAACAATGACAGCTTGGTACCTTTCTTGGAAGTAGGACGTTCCCGCATCGTCTGTCTCGTCCTACTGAATCTTAAAGGATTGTATATTAAATAGAGGTACATGTGTTATAAACCTGTTCGTTCATACAATAAAAGCTTTTTTTTTTTCACAAATTGTAGCACATGTATGATTTTTTACCTGTTTTAGATTCATTATCACTTCATTGAGGAGAACGGGACACAAGAGGAAGCCTGGGCAGTGCTTTACTATATAGCTTATCTGTAAGTAATTAAGTATACCCAGTCAAACAGGTGAATAATTGCAAGTACCGTATATGGCCATAAATTTTGTCCATGGCTAATTTGCCCGTTTTTTGCTGATTCTGAGAGGTCTTTCGATTTTAGAAAGGTGTTTTGTAGTTTGCTTGGAACATGGGATGATAATCTATTGGAAAATTGTAATCCAAAAATAATAATTTGGGACATTTATGTGCCTCTAAAAATACACTTTTGTGGGCAAAATTTTAGGTCATTTAGGGTAATGGTTACTGATTGGTGGAGTACAGCATCAAAAAAAACAATCAAAAAAATAAATTCTAAGGGTGGTAGTGGCAGTAAACAGGCCACAGCTTTCATGCAGTCTTACATGCAGTTTGTGGAAGACAGTTGCTGTTGGTGAGAGTTTGTTTGCATGCATTTGTCCAGGATGAAGGTGACACTGTTGTTCCTCACTATCCTGTTGATTGGAGCTGGATGGGCCTTTGTCAAACATCTGCTGTCTGAGAAGGAGAAGAAACTCTTCATCATCTTCATCCCTCTACAGGTAAGTAGGTGCATCTGTCAGGTAGACAGTAACATCTTAATCACATATCTCAGGTGGTAAAATTTCAATATCAACAAAAGAAAAAAAATTGTACATGATTCAGCTTTCAGAAGTTTTGTAATGCTGTCCTTGTGAAATGAACAAAGGAAAAAAATTACTATGTGTTATTTGTATGTTTCCATATTAGAAGCTATTAGTGTAAGTAAAATGTATAGTATAGAGAAAAACCATAGCTGCAGAGACAGTGTGATAGCTGGCAAATGGTCACACATAACCGGTGAAATATGGCCTCGTGTCAATTTACCTCAGTTATGGTGAAAAAAAAATGCAATGCAGTTAATTGTAATTTATTAGACGTCACTGGTCTAAAATTACTCAAAGTGCTGTTCATACCCAGGAAGCTGGGGATCAAAATGAGGGTGCAAAATCTATACATTTTGTCTACTGACCTACAGGAGCTGACAGACTAAAGTGTCCAATGTGGAAACTGCTGGCCCTGGAAACATACACTTCATAATTAGCACTCTTATTACCTCGCTTGGCGTTCCTCCCCAGAGGAAAGGCCAAGATAAGATATTATTTATGAAAACAAAATTTAGCTTTAAAACATGAGCTTTTTATAATGAATCACTTTTAAATCAAGAGTGTATGGTAATGAAAAATGTTCGATTCAGTAGCAAGTTTTGGTTGATGGGTCTTGCATCCTTTAATACCAGTAAATCCTACATTGTATTGGTGTTGTTTGCTTGTTTAGATCCTGGCCAACGTGGCATTCATTATCGTAGAAGAAAGCGAAGAAGGAACGTCGGTGTACACCACATGGAAGGAGATCTTCATCCTGGTGGACCTGCTGTGTTGTGGGGCCATCCTGTTTCCTGTTGTGTGGTAAGTCTGCTATATTACACCACAGGGAAGGAGATCTTCATCCTGGTGGACCAGCTGTGTTGTGGAGCCATCCTGTTTTCTGTTGTGTGGTAAGTCTGCTATATTACACCACAGTGAAGGAGACCTTCATCCTGGTGGACCTGCTGTGTTGTGGGGCCATCCTGTTTCCTGTTGTGTGGTAAGTCTGCTATATTACACCACAGTGAAGGAGATCTTCATCCTGGTGGACCTGCTGTGTTGTGGGGCCATCCTGTTTCCTGTTGTGTGGTAAGTCTGCTATATTACACCACAGTGAAGGAGACCTTCATCCTGGTGGACCTGCTGTGTTGTGGGGCCATCCTGTTTCCTGTTGTGTGGTAAGCCTGCTATATTACACCACAGTGAAGGAGACCTTCATCCTGGTGGACCTGCTGTGTTGTGGGGCCATCCTGTTTCCTGTTGTGTGGTAAGTCTGCTATATTACACCACAGTGAAGGAGACCTTCATCCTGGTGGACCTGCTGTGTTGTGGGGCCATCCTGTTTCCTGTTGTGTGGTAAGTCTGCTATATTACACCACAGTGAAGGAGATCTTCATCCTGGTGGACCTGCTGTGTTGTGGGGCCATCCTGTTTCCTGTTGTGTGGTAAGTCTGCTATATTACACCACAGTGAAGGAGACCTTCATCCGGGTGGACCTGCTGTGTTGTGGGGCCATCCTGTTTCCTGTTGTGTGGTAAGTCTGCTATATTACACCACAGTGAAGGAGATCTTCATCCTGGTGGACCTGCTGTGTTGTGGGGCCATCCTGTTTCCTGTTGTGTGGTAAGTCTGCTATATTACACCATATGGAACGAGATCTTCATCCTGGTGGACCTGCTGTGTTGTGGGGCCATCCTGTTTCCTGGATGGAGATCTTCATCCTGGTGGACCTGTTGTGTTGTGGGGCCATCCTGTTCCCTGGATGGAGACCTTCATCCTGGTGGACCTGCTGTGTTGTGGGGCCATCCTGTTTCCTGTTGTGTGGTAAGTCTGCTATATTACACCACAGTGAAGGAGACCTTCATCCTGGTGGACCTGCTGTGTTGTGGGGCCATCCTGTTTCCTGTTGTGTGGTAAGTCTGCTATATTACGCCACAGTGAAGGAGACCTTCATCCTGGTGGACCTGCTGTGTTGTGGGGCCATCCTGTTTCCTGTTGTGTGGTAAGTCTGCTATATTACACCATATGGAACGAGATCTTCATCCTGGTGGACCTGCTGTGTTGTGGGGCCATCCTGTTTCCTGGATGGAGATCTTCATCCTGGTGGACCTGTTGTGTTGTGGGGCCATCCTGTTCCCTGGATGGAGATCTTCATCCTGGTGGACCTGCTGTGTTGTGGGGCTATCCTGTTTCCTGTTGTGTGGTCTGCTATATTACACCACATGTTAAGAAAATGTTAGGGTTGGTATTTCCAGTATCACTGCATGTATTAACCTTGGAGTTTTACATGCATATGAAGCACATTGACACAAAGGGGGATAACCCAACTCTGATGCTCTGTGTGCATGCAGGTATTGATTATCGTAACTGACCAAATTCAGTAGTAATGTATTGATTTATTTATGTGATTGGTGTTTTACGCCCTACTCAAGAATATTTCACTTATACAACGGTGGCCAGCGTAATGCTGGGTGGAAACCGGGCACAGCCCAGGGGAAACCCCTGGACTCACAGCGACCGCAATGGTGAGAGACCCCTGGGTCATTACGCTGCGCTAGCGCGCTAACCAACTGAGCCACAGTAATGCATTGAACTGAAGTTTTACATTCATGTGTCTGCTACAGGCAAGCACCTTGGGGGCCGTGTTACCAAATCTAAGTGGTAGCCTTGCCTTCATTTTAGTATTTTTAGCCATGCTCTCATGCACAAAAAACTGGTTTTGTTGACACATTTTACAGGTAGGAGGTTTATAGTTTGGTGCTCATATTGTAATGTGGAATCCACAATAGAATTAATCTTATACATACAAGTACATGCACCTTGGTATGAACAAACTGGTGTTTTGTCTCTGCTTTTACCTGCTCTTTCATGATGTCGAGAGTCCCCGGGATCAAACCCGGGATCAGGGCATACCAAAGACGTCAAAAATGGTACATGCTGCTGAACACCTGCTGAATATTTCAGCGACCAACCGTGGGCATCATAGGTGTTCAAGTAACCCCAGCAGCAATGTTTCAGTTTGAGTAAATCCCACCAATTCATGAGAGCTGCTTGATGAACTACGCCTGATCCTACATGCTGTGCACGCAAAGGGGGTTAGTGCGCAGGCAACACACATTGAGTCTGGAGCGCCCCCAACACCCCAACCCCCCAACCCCCAACCCCCCAACCAATGCGGTCACTGTGAGTTCAAGCCCAGCTCACGCTGGCTCTCTCAACAGCCGTAGATGGTCATGGCTTCCCCCAGGTTCTATCCGGTTTCCTTCCACAATAATGATGACCGCCATCGTTTAAATGAAATTTTCTTGAGTACACCATAAAACACCAATCAAATAAATCAAAAAAATAAATATAATGTAATATCAATTGTCAACATTGTTTTTAATAATGGCTGAATCTGTTGGTCGCGAAGAGGTATTTACACTGTATGGCCATTTTGAAATAATTTAATATTAGCTGACAGTTCCATATCTTCAAATCCAAAAAGCAGAACTGTATATTGGTAGTTAGAACTGGATGAATCAGTCAAATGTAAAGATTGGTGAACTCTTGGTTTGATCATGGATTGGTCAGTGTCATAAAATAAACTTACAAAGTTCCCAGCTTCCCTGTTTTTTCAACTGATAAATGTACATGAAGAACAGTTTCATTGTAAATTGACTTTACAGCTATTTTTAATGTAATTCTTTATTTATTTAACGAGGATTTCTCACAGCCTAATGACTACAACGGAGATCTCCTCAAAGCAACAATTAACAACATAATAACTAACGAAGTGCATACATTTAAATATGAGAATACATATTTCAGATATAAGTTGAAATAAAGTAATCATTATTTACAATGTTAACATCATTATTACCATTACCATGGTCATAAAATCTTTGTGTATCATTGATAAATTTATGCACACATTTAAAAACAAGTTTATTATCTTCGTAATTTAGAATCTTTAGAGCCAAACAAAAGTATATTACATATATATCGTGAACATTGTGGAATAAAAACAGAATAATTTACACCGGCTGAAATAATTTGTGTGAGAGTATGCAGCATGTCCTTCCTATGGGTGGAAAATTGAGAGCAAATAAAAAAATAATGAAAGGTATCTTCACATGTATCATTACAGTAATGGCAAGTAGTATCTTTGATAATATTATACTTAAAAAGGTCTGCACGAAGCAGTTGAAGATATTTTGTTTCAATTTTCAGGTCCATTCGTCACCTTCAGGAGGCCTCTCACACTGATGGGAAGGCGGCCATTAACTTGAGTAAACTCAAGCTGTTCAGACATTTCTACATGCTGGTAAGTTATCGCATGACATGTCGTGTGAAATTATCATGAGGCAGGTGTTGATGAGTTATCACATCATGGCATGATAATCTGTGCCATGATACATATGTTTGGTCAGTGAACTTGCTTGCATGTTACATTAGACATTCTGATGAAGTTATCAGGGTGATACAGTTATAACATGACAAATGCTGATATATTTATCACAGGACACTCTGGTTAATACTTGTCGTATGTCATGCACCTCTGTTCTCTTATTTTGGCACACCTGGCACACTTGTAAGCTATTGTAACTCTTTGTAACACATCTGTTCTCTTACATGCTGATATTTTGACACGTGGCACACTTGTAAGTTATTGTAACTCTTTGTAACACGTCTGTTCTCTTAAATGCTGGTGTTTTGACGCGTGTTACACTTGTAAGATATTGTAACTCTTTGTAACACGTCTGTTTTCTTACATGCTGGTATTTTGACACACACGGTACACTTGTAAGTTATTGTAAATCTTTGTAACACGTCTGTTCTCTTACATGCTGGTATTTTGACACACATGGGACACTTGTAAGTTATTGTAACTCTATGTCTCGCATATTCTGTATAGTTTTCACCTTGGACATTCTGGTTTGATCTGTCATCACAGGTTTTCATGACGTCATGTTTCTGATGAAATAGACAGTGACATATGTATTATGTGACATTCCTGTAGGTTATGACATCCCACCATGTGACCAGTTCTTTATTATGCCATTACAAGATATTTTACAATGAATGTTCAACTATTTCGCATGTTTGCAAGGTGTCTATTTAAGCATATGCTGAGGGCATTAGTCTATGTTGACTGATAAAATTATAGTTTTTGTCAAGCCCTGAAATCGGCCAACTCAATTAGTGTAGTTTTGTTTTCAAAATTAAAATGAAAAGGATACATAAATTGCACTAAAAGTGAACATAAAGTCAACCACTAAATCTGAATTAATGATTAAAGTAGTATTCCAGAAATGTTTTAAAATATTTAAAAAATTCCACACAGGTTATCAACAAAATAAATGGGAAACAGTCCTCAGTAACCAACCGCTCATTTAGTGGGGCCATTTTACCATGTTATCTGGAGTGACGTCACAAATTGGTATTGAACAATGAGAAAACACAAACAAAAACACCTGGTACCTAACCAAAGAGTATCAGCTCTGTTCTGTGTTCAAAGGGTGTTTCTTTTAGTTTGGCGCTCAGTCAGGGCGTTGTTCCTGGACACAAGCATCATATTTTTATCAGTCCTACTTGTCCTCATCCTGCATGGATGTAAGCATTTGGCTTAGCCGGCTGTACTGACCTCAGGGAATTTACCGAACATTGCAGGACCTTCTAATTGATAACAGATTCTTTCATTCATATTTAGGGAAGACATTTTCGAAATAAATCTGACTTTGCTAAGAACAAATAATGCAAAGTCACAATATTTTTCTTCAAGCAATGACTCCCCCGAGGCAGTTTCCTTGCCAGCTCACCCTGACAAGTTACTGTAGTATCCTGCCCAACATGTATGCATTGTGACGCGGGCAGACATTCTCAGTTCCCTCCTCCCTGCTCATAAATGTGGGGTTCAGTATGCACAAGTTTAACGTTTAAACAAACCGCAAATTCCATTTTACTGCATCAATATCTGTCTATCCACTATAAGAAACTACACTGACCATTGAGAGCTAATATGTTTTTTGACGTGATGCTCTCAGCGCTAGTGATTGGCCAAGTTCATAGGGGCTTCTTCGGCTTTCAGAATTTTATAGAATATTTTACATATTTTTCTGTGATAACTGTGCCCTGTGTCCTTTTTTCTATGTTCATATAGTGGCAGACTTGATGTTCAATTGAAAATTGCTCTTTCATGTGCGAAAAGTTTGAGGATTTATGGCACCATCAGTATTGATATCTATAAACTATGTGAAATATCACTGATTTCATCAATGAAATAAATCCTGATATTTCTCCCTAATGTAAATATAAAGGGTTAATAATTTCTCAGATGACCTTTGTTCATTTAGGCCTGTTTTGGAACTTTAGATATGCAGCGAATTATGGTTTAATGTTTTTGTTCAAGTCTTGTATAGATATCTTTGTACATATTTATCAAATGTCCATGAATAAAGAGCATGTACTTGGATGTCAACATTTTGTCTTAAACCATATATTCAAAACATTCTTATATCATATTTTATTTTCAGGTTGTCTGTTACATCTACTTCACTAGGATCATTGTCTACCTGCTGCAGGTAACTTTATAAGAGAGTCACTTATTAATGGGTACACACAGTGTTCACACAGGTCTAAACTGGATTAGCCATGGGTTCTCTTGTAGCTGTACACAATCATTTTTCCCCAAAAGCATGACAAGCCAACATGGCAAAGGCAGGAATAAACAGTATGCTACACAGCTTGGACCTGAATTACTTCAGACAGGAAAGGCGCCTGTTCAGTTTATAGTCGTTGTCAGTTTTGCCAGATTTCCTTGACAAATAATCCAAAGCTCTATCATATATAAATAGTTAAATATAATTCGGTTTGGAACGAAAAACTGGCAGAATAAGTAAACATTCTTATTAATGTCACAGCACCAGTGAAGGTGTTTGTAGTTTTGCCGAATTTGTAAATGTTCTCCGTTATAATTTCTTAAGGACATTTTAATGAGGACGGAATAACAGTGACAGGGTATCTGAAGTGTCTGTAAATTCAGTGTAATATTTTGTGACAGATTATTAATTCTCTTAAAATCAGCAACATGCGGATGGTTGTGGGTTTCTTCTAGGCTGTGCCGGGTTTCCACCAACCACAATGCTGGCCGCCGTGGTATAAGTGAAATATTCTTGAGTACGGCATAAAACACCAATCCAATAAATAAATAAATCTTATATTAAAGTGAAATATGCTGGATTAAATCTTGAATCTTTTCAGATAACTGTGCCCTTCAAGTACAGCTGGTTTGATGAGCTGTTTAAACAAGTTGCCGTGGTGATCTTCTTTGTTGTCACGGGGATGAAATTTCGTCCTGCCTCTGATAATCCATATCTTCAAGTTCCCACAGAGAGCGATGATGAAATTGAAATGGAAGAAGTGTAAGTCTGTGTTTCACCACAATTGCCCAGCAGTATATTAAATGCTGAAGTGCAGGAAATAAATGCCAAAGGAAATACTGCAGCATTGGTCCAACTTAGAAAATACTGCAGCATTGGTCCAATTTAGGAAATACTGCAGCAATTGGTCCACTTTAGGATATATTACAGCATTGGTCCAACTTAGAACATACTGCAGCATTGGTCCAATTTAGGAAATACTGCAGTAATTGGTCCACTTTAGGATATATTACAGCATTGGTCCAACTTAGAAAATACTGCAGCATTGGTCCACTTTAGGAAATACTACAGCATTGGTCCACTTTAGGAAATACTGCAGCATCGATCCAGCGTAGGAAATACTGCTGCATTGGTCCAGTTTAGCAAAATATGGAGCATTGGCCCAGCACAGGAAATGTTGCATCATTTGTCTAACCCAAGGATGTCATTGATTTGCAGAAATACTGCCCCATTGGTATAGCTTTATAAACATTCCCCCACTGGTACAGAAGTGCTACACCATTCATCTAACTAGGGAAATACCGACCCGTTAGTAATACTTGGGAAATACTGCACCATTGGCCTGACTTGGGAAATACCGTCCCATTGGTACTGATTGGGAAACTGCACCATTGGTTCGACCTGGGAAATACTGCACCATTGGCCTGACTTGGGACATAGGGTCCCATTGGTGCTGCTTGGGAAATACTGTCCCATTGGTACTGCTTGGGAAATACTGCCCCTTAGTACTGCTTGGGAAATACTGCACCATTGGCCTGACTTGGGACATACTGTTCCATTGGTTCTTCTTGGGAAATGCTGTCCCATTGATACTGCTTGGGAAATACTGTCCCATTGGTACTGCTTGGGAAATACTGTCTCATTGGTTAGTGTTTGTAATGCTTGGGAACTACTATACAATTGTGCCTTCTAAAATATTACACCATACTGGTCCAGCCAAGAAAATACTGCATAAATTATTCCGCTTACTACACACTCCACCCTTGGACCATGTACTGTAATACTGTTGAAAATACTGTACTGTTGGTTCTGCTTTACAGTAAATGGGTCCACAAAATGTGCATTTACATTGGAGGGATAGGTATTGACTTTTCATATGGAAATCCCTTCAGAAGAAGTAAATAGCTGTTTTCAAATATTAATATTTATTTTTGTTTTTATTTCACAGATTAACAAAATCTGGAGCACTGCAGAATGTGACCAAAGTGAACAGGGGAGACAGTTCTGAGAGGGATACAAGTACAACGAGCAAACGAGAAAGTAGTCATGAATATGACTGATGTAAACATAGCTAAAAGTGGAGGTCTAAAAATACTGGTAGTCAGTCGAATATGGCATACTATCCTGTATAGAGTGCGGAAAGTGGTATTTGCAGGATAAGGAATAGGGTGTGTTTGAAAGAACAACATAAAATTTTGCATATCATCTGTAAATTTCAGTTTTAGTGTGCACATTGCTTACATCTTCTGAAACTTTTGATGAGTGTTTGAGAATGGTGGGGATGCTTTTTTCTGGAAGCTTCTTGAGTGGTCTTTGGTGAAATGGTGTCAGTCTTTGTGTACATGTATATGTGTGTATGCACAGTTTCCTGTTTGACAACAAGGCATATCTATATTCAATCTTTCTACCAGGCAAATTGCCACTGCCGAAAAAATTAAGTTGTTTGTTTTTAATGGCCACATGTAGATGTAGGACGTACAGGGTGTTTGTTCACTCGCAGCCACAGGTATTGGAATCATTGAAGTTCCCAGGCCTCTGCTATAACTATTTAAGGCTCAGTGGCAGGAAACAGTGGTTGGATCTTGATGTTGAAATGTTCAGTGGCTGCCCAGGTAGTGTTACATGAAGTTTCTCAGATCATTTGCCTTCCACTACATCATGTTCATCTGTGTGTCACACCTGGGAAAATTTTTCAGTTACATAGACAGGTATTTTGGAACCAAGCTGGGTCTTTTCTTGCAGTACCTACTGGTTACAGCTCAGCTCTGCTCAGTTGCAGCAGATAACCAACCCTTTTTTGTAGTAATAAACTGTCAGGTACCCATTGGTGATTGAACACTTCCATGTCGCATGATACCAACCGGTTCCAGTTGGTAACAGCATTTATTGAATTTATTTATTTATTTGATTGGTGTTTTACACGTAAATAAAGAATATTTTACTTATACGACGGCGGCCAGCATTATGCATGTATTAAAACTTGTAGGTTAAATCCAATGTGTTGTAGTGTGACAAACTTATTAGTACTTTGCTTCCTCTCCTGCCGTATGTGGGAAGGTCTGCCAGCAACCTGTGGATGGTTGTGGGTTTCCCCCGGGGTCTGCCCGATTTCCTCCCACCATTATGCTGGCTGCCGTTGTATAAGTAAAATATTTTTGAGTACGGCATAAAACACCAATCAAATTAATAAATAAATAAATATTGGCACTTTGGGGGTAGGGTGGGGAGGTGTGGTGGATGAGGGGTGTACCAATCCCTCTGATAACCAACCTGTTACCAATTTGTATGGGTTGGTCATAGTTTGCGGGTATACCTGCCTGTGGATTACTCTTAGTACTTGTTTCCTCTACCATCAAAACCAACTGCTCTTCTATAAGTTAAATATTCTTGACCAGGTCGTTCAACCCCAATCAAATAAATGAATATTTTCCTTCAGTTGGAGCAGACAGTAATATCTGGGAAGATCTGAGTGGTGAATGTGTTGTTTGCTATGCAGAGTGATAGGTGGAATTTTATGATTTTCCAAAGTATGTAAGTCCCGAAAGTCTCATCTAAACTTACATCTCATACATGTACATTTTCACATGTAAAGTAGTGAAATATTCTTCAACTCAATCAAATAAATAGATTGTGTATGCAATATGTGAGAGATCTTCGTGATATGATTGAAAAGCTATTAAGAGATTTGTGGGATTTGGCGATGTTTTCCGTGTTGAATTGGACAAAGAAATGCATGTACAGTGTACTATAGTCATTCTTGTGTGTTGATGTATTTATAATTTCTGGTTTGTGTATATAATGACAAATGTCAGTGTTTCTCTTACAATGTGTATACGTGTATATACAGGTTTTATGTACAGGACTATCGGGTTCTTTTGGTGTTTTGTCAAAGAGCTGTTACCTGTAATACTTGAATTTATTTAGAAATGTGTGCAAGTGCAAGAGTGATCTGATTGAACTGCTTATATATATATATATATATATATATATACACACGTGTAGTTTACTGGATTCGCGTATTAACTATCATGATTGCCCTGTTAGACGGAATTTTTAGATTTACGACTGCAACGTTCTACTACAGTTCAGTCAACAAAGAATATCTGTTGTCCGTCATTTATAACTACCCCAAATGACTTTCGTCCGTGACAAAGCTGCTCAAGCTGGGAGTTCTGTTGGTTTTGGATAGGTTTTCTTGGGTTTGTTTGGAAGGTATGATGGTATCCTACTGAGAAAATGTGATTATCACCACCAAAATTAACATTTATAACATTATCCGCCCCCAAATATACACTTTGTTGGTCGAAATTTTTGGTTATTTAAGGTACATGGTAAGCAGTTATCGCCTAGTCAAAGCAACTTGAAGCTATCTTAGACTAAAGCCAGGCCAAGCCTTGGCTTAAAACAGTTTAGCATTCTAAATTTTCATTGTCATACTTGAAATTGTCTTCAGAAAATTGAAAATTAGTGTTTTAAGTTCAAATTATAAGTTCAGGAAAATATGACAAGGTAAGACAAGGTCTGACTGAAGTCTGAGATTGCATTGTGGCCCTTGTTTTCAGCAAGGAAATGACCTCAGATGTAAAAAAATGTCACATTATTTTACTTTTGTATTACTGTTATTGTAAAATTAGTTTATACATATGCAATAATCAGTATATTCATTCGTAAAGTCTGGAAGAAAGAAACAGAACGAGGCATACAACCGTTTGTAAATCAACTTTTCCTATATCTTCACATCAATCATGTTGCCGTTTGAATTATTTATGAAAAGAATGTGTGTTGAAAAGGCTATACTAGAAATTGGAGCTGCAACGTTTTGTTGTAAGTTGCGTAGAACGATCGTATACATATGCTTATAGTGGCAAGAAACCAGTTGCGCAGTGCACGTTATAGCAAGTTTATTTCAGTGACAAACACTGTACGTATGTACAATTTCATGCTGATAAAACAGACTTAGCTTGCAGTATCTGTTGTCGCCATTATTGCTATTTTTATCTCCCTGGAGACATTTTGTTTTTAAATCAGTATTGGTTTTATTTATAATTATATGAAAGACCGTTATTATGTCCCTTAACTTCTAGAAACGCTACTTTTTACAAATCTCACTCGTCATTACCGGTTTAGAACTAGCGTATAGCCACCTCTATGTAACCATTTTACCACCTCGCGATGGTAGTTACGTGTGCGTGACGCAGTGGTCGTTATTGGCTTGTAACAACCATATATGGTCACTATAATTATGACGTTTCGAAAAAGTTAATTGTGCGTACGTAGCGTGCGGCGTTACCGGCTTGTAACTACCATTGCGAAGAGTGTTCTTTCATAAGCGTAACGACATGGTACACACGACACGAGAGCTGGCATGGTAAAACGGTTAATATATATATTATGTCACTATGTCACTTTTAACTTATCGCCTCATATATGTAAAACTGACATATTATTGTATGCGAATACACTGCGGAAAGCATGTGCATGTATATATCGGTATATTTCATTGTTAACACTATATGATCGAAGTCTTCAAAATAAATCCACCTTGACCTGTGCATATGATATCTGTTTTCAATCCAAGAGACACAGACAAATATTTCGTGTAAATCGCAGATTACAGCAGTAAAAAATAAGTTCAACAAAGTTCAACAAAGGAAAAGAAGATTTCATGACAAACACATTTTACTCGGTTGAACGTTTTAAAAAACAAATTTAATTATTTCCCTGGACAGTGTCTTATGGCCTTTCATTGAAATTAGCTCAGTTAGCTATCGCAACAAAAACACTCAGGAGCTTCTCACCAATGGGGTCGCTGTGAGTTCAAGTCTAGCTCACGTTGGCTTCCTCGTCGTTCGGACGTGTGAAGAACTGTCCATACATAAATAACAACGGAGTTTTTTTTATAGCGGCGTATGTAGTCCGGCAACCACTGCTCAATCAAATCTACTAAAACCCCTGACGTAGCCCCTGGGAACTCCAAAGGAAATCAGGGAATTCCGAACCAAATGCTTCCTTAGCTCCCGTTCTGTCATCAGCTATTTCCTTAAATATTTTCCAAACCTTACATATAAAGGTGGGATCTCCGTGCTTAAATGAACAGTCGTTCGCAATGAACAATCAATCAAAATTGAAGCCCATTGAGAACAAAATGTCAATTCTAGAAGCTTCACAACACAACAGCCTATATCTGTTATGTTGTGTGCTACGTTAACTTCCAAATTACTCTGACAGACAAATGTTCACAAATGTTTACTCGACAAAACTAGCCATAACGTGCATGAAGTGTGGTAAAACTGCTCACAAACATTCACAAAAAACCCTCCGCTAAAACTTCTGTTGTTTACCTGATCGATTCAACAGCGCACTTAGTTCCACTAGATAAATCCCACTTCTGACACCAATTTGTAACGAGAACTGCTTGACAGTCGTGGGTTTACATCTGATGACAAAGGAATAACAATCGGGAAACTATAGTTGAAGAGAGACGAAGGTTTATTGCATACATAAGGGAGTGAAATACTCGACCTGAACGTACAGCAATACACCAGAGACGTCTGGCGATGGAAGAGTCTATTCCAGGCTGAAGGGTTATGCCAATACCAGCCACATTGTCTTGTTACACTATTTACCCAAATTATCTCAGACGCACATTTCTTGACATGTTGATCGCATTAACACAATTGCTAAAGGTAACCAATGGAATGAGAACTTAGAGACTACACTGTAATAAGCCTACAACAGGGCTACTCATATTCTCAAGAATTGTGACAGCTTACATGTACATAGATTAGGTCACCATCACTTCTAAGGCACACATGGAATCACGTATTTATGCATGAAAAAAAAAACACAAGTCAAGTTACCATTGTAAATGTACAGTATACATTCTCTGATAATGTACTTTACCCACAGATACAAGAAACAAATCTGAGCTCTTATCTCAAATTATGTTAAAACAGTATCACATGACTGGTTGATCTCACTACATATCACAACATCTCTGGGAACAGGTTTCAGTTGCCTACACATATAGAAACATAACGGTTACTCGTATCACAAGTTACATGCATATGAAAACATCAGTACGGTAACTAACATTGCTTGATTTATAGTGCAACGAAGCTCAACTGGTCTCCATCTTATTGAATGTCTTTAGGGACTTCACGCCACGTGACGTTTTTTCTCTAAAAATGAACACCATGTGAAATTTGGACAATTTCCATGTTTCAACACTCAGAGCTCCGGGTATACAGTTCAGCGGATCATGAAGCATCGCACACAAATGAATGATGAAAAAATTTGTCTGTTAAATAACATATGAGTCCTTGGTAAAACGACTGCAATCGAGACGGGAATCCATCTAATCGTAGGGGTCTGCCGCCCGAGCGACTTCACTGCACAAATCTGACTTTCGCCAAGTTTCGGACGAGATAGGGAATCACAGGTTAAAAGGTGCTCTCAGGCCACGGTTGTTCCAGTCTTTTACAAATTCTAAAAACAAGTTTTCAAGGGTAATCGGGTCCAGTGATGCACAAAACTAGGTGGAAGACATTTTAAAAAATCTATTGGAATATTTTTTGTCAGACGTTGTAAATCAAACTAAAGTTTTTGTTAGACAGGTTTAGATGTCATTGTAGAAAGTGGATTTTAAGTAACAGTATTATCGTTAACAGGGATTACACTTCCTGAAAATAGCACAGATCCTAGTACTGAAAATTTGTTGAGACCACTGTGGGTTTCGAACCAGTGTCCTCAGAGTCGGGCACATAATCGCCAGCAATACATGTCTAGACCACTCAGCCAACACAAAATAGAAGGTAGTTGACCGGTAAACAGATCCTAAAGAAGAATTTTATAATACATAATTAGATGAACAATTAATTAGAGCTAATGTTCAGATATAGTTTCAGAAATTCACTGTTATGGTATTTTCTATACAAACTACAATGTATTTAAAACTATATTAAATCTACATGACAATTACAGTAATACTGGTATGAATTATCACATCAACTTGTGTAGATAAATGTATTTAATGAAAAGATTGATAGATTTCAGTTTCTTTAGATGATTAAATTTAGATGATTGTTTGCATTATTCATTTGACAAGAATGAAGACATATTTACAAACGAAGGAACCTTTACAAACGATGAACTGATATATCTTCTCAGAGGATAAACATTTAGCCAACATTCTAAATTCTCACATATATTTATATGTTAAATAAATAATTTAATTAAAATATTTAATTTAGCAATTACTTTAGCCAGTAAATATACAGACAAGTGTGGTATTATTTAGTGGGATAATAAATACCTAAATTTATTTATTAATTTGATTAGTATTTTACTCATTACTCCATGCTGGCACGCTAACACCCTCGTAGGCCCCCAAAATACCAATATGCGTTGCTTTGAATGACGTACACATGTATAACTGTAAGTAAAATCACGTGCCTTTCGTGTGTCAGAATAGCCCCTCACTGAAATGAAAGCAACATATTTGCTCTGGTGATAAGGTAGGAGTATTGCTTTGAACCTTTGCTTGAAAGTAAAGTATATATCAACCCACATGCATCTAGCAGCACTGATAGAAACATTTGGATTTGTTTGTCTCTATAATTTGTTTATTTGATTGGTGTTTTACGCCATACTCAATAATATTTCAGTTATGTGACGGCGGCCAGCATTATGGTGGGAGGAAACCTGGCAGGACCCGGGGGAAACCCACGACCATCCGCGGGTTGCTAGAGGACCTTCCCAAGTACGACGGCAGAGGAATCCAGCATGAGCTGGACCTGAACTCACAGCGACTGCATTGGTGAGAGGTTTCTGGTTCATTACGTTGCGCTAGCGCGCTAACCATCTGAGCCACGGAGCAGCTTGACAGTGTTTGTCTTTACAGTGAGTGAGTGAGTGCTTGGGATTTAACGTCGTACTCAACAATTTTTCAGTCATATGACGACGAAGGAATCCTTAAGGTGCATGTACGCGTAATGTGCCTCCTTGTTGCAGGACGGATTTCCACCGCTCTTTTATTTAGTGCTGCTTCACTAAGACGATTTACCGAAGACAAGTAAGTCGCTCCGCCCGGGCCATTATACTGATACGGGTTAACCAGTCATTGCACTGTCCCCTTCATGCTGAACGCCAAGCGAGGAAGCTACAACTTCCTCCTTTAAAGTCTTGGGTGTGACTCGATCAAGGTTTGATCCTGCATCTACCGGTCCCAAAGCGGACGCTCTACCAACTTCGTCTTTAGAAAAAATACTTCTAAATAAATGCATGTGAATATGAAGGTGCATTACAAAATGACAGAAAATCCTCAAGCTGCCACTGTACAGATGTTTACAGAAATTATGAATACAAATCTTATCTCTGTCACAGAAGACACTGGAAACATAAAATTGGGTTGGTCACCTGCTTGTTATGGTGCGTGCGATACATTGTTGAAATGATACTGAGATGAACAATAAAGGCTGGTCCACTCATAACTTATTGCCACTGTCATGTACACCAGTATGAATCTCAAAACGGTTAAAACTTTGAACCAAAAAGAATTTAAATGGCGAAACATTGTTCCTCTCCCATGTTTCTTTTTATTGAATAGATAATCATAGGTAAATGTACCATAAAGACGTGTTAGATCTATTAGAAAGTCGCTGCCATGGTAACGACAGAGAAAGCTTTATGAATAGAAGTAAAAGAAAAATTTAAGACAATATAGGCTAAAAATATGTTTTTATATATTGTATGAGCATGCATGTATATAATCACACAGAATCCAATGTCCATTGATTTGGAAACCATGTTGCCATGGAAATCAGTTTATAATATAGACAATATAGAAAGAGTTAAACCCATGGACGTCAACTAGTCTTTTTTTCATGATGATGTGAAAATGAAAGAATGGATGACACGAAAGAATATGCAACAGTATTATTGGAAACCTCTCAGAAACCATTTCCTACATATTACCACTGCGTTGCCATGGAAACCACAATAATTAGTTAACCATCTTCTCGTCATAAATTTTCAAGGCTTTCAAGGCTATCGGGCTGATATATTTTGTTTTATCAATAGGTTTGGAATATGCTGTTGTCATGGTAACCAAAATAGGCCAAAAATTTTGTTTTAGTGGTACTTTGTGACTTTTTGTGTAACAGAGCGTTTTAATGAATTGTATGAAGTTGATGGTGGAATAAAGTTTATGTAACATACAGTGTTTAACTGTGGGTCTTATTGAGTGAAACCTAGCATGGCATAAAGTGGAAAATTTGTGCCATCATGGCCGACCACATTTCCTATGCTTTCCATACAACCCATTTTTCTTATAAGTGACCCCTTTTTTCGGTCTTGAAAATTGAATTTATCGAAAACGACTGGACGGATTTTCATTGTGAAAATTGTTTTCAAACTCGCATGCGGAGCTCTATCCGATGGTGTTATTTTTAGCTCCCTGCATGTAACAAAATCACCCGAATCTGTCACACTGAACGCATTTACAGCTGAAAATAATGAACAAAGAATATCTTCACGCGTACAATCTGTGTATAACTTTACACCTTACTTAGTAGTATTCATTCAGTATCTACGATCTGCATTTACACAAAGCTTATAAACTGACGGCCAAAAGAAACTTTACAAAGAGTTCAAATCAATCTCTTTTGCCAAAGCAAAAAACAGGATGACTGAAGTTTAATATATTGAAAAGACCAATGACTTTAGATATTGGAAGTCTTGAGTAAAAACGGACAGAGCAGCCCTCAAATCATTTTACAAGTGAACAAACAGAGCAGGGGTAGAAAAATAGCCATTCCATCTTGGTTAAAAATGGTCAGAGTATACAAAAAGTTAATTATATTTAAAATCAGTCAATATAAAAACCAATCTATATCGCGAGTGGCTACCCCTTGTTTCAATGCATGCCAAAACTCTTCTACGCATAGAAAAAGTCAGTCGACTGATGAGATGACGTGGGATTCGTTGCTATTTAGAGCTAAGAGCGAACGCAAGTTCTTGTCGCTTGGTTGCAAGGTGTGGCCGTTGTTTTACTCGACGAACCATGCTATCCCAAAGGTGTTCTATGGGGGACATATCTGGGGAACGTGCAGGCCACGGCAAGACGTTGACGTCATTGGCGCCCAGGAAGTTCTGCACAACTCGAGCTGTATGGGGTCTGACCTTGTCATGCTGGTACAGGACACCACGTGGCTGCTGTTGAAGGAATAGCAGGGCAACAGGACGTAGAATTGTTGTTGATTGTAACGTTGAGTTGTTAGGTTACCGTAGATGATGACCAGTGGTGTCCGTTCCTCTGCACAAATCCCACCCCACACCACCACACTGCCGCCACCAAACGGTACCAACTTCTGGACGCATGATGCAACCGTTAGTTCGCCTCTTCGACGGTAAACCCGCTGTCTGCCATCGGCTCGGAACAAGCAGAAGCGACTTTCGTCCGTGAAAACAACACGTTGCCAATCACGTCGCTGTCAACGGCGTACAGTTCAAGCCCATCGCAACCTCTGGCGACGATGTTCGGCTGTCAACAACTGCCTTGGACACGGTCTGCCGACGGACCCGGTGACCTAAGGCATTGACTGACGATGACGTAACTGTCAGGAAGCGGTTCATCAGGTGTAAGGTGCGCAGGTACCCGTCTTCTCTGGGCGTAGTTATCCTAGGCCTCCCTGTTCTTGGCCTGTCCGATGTCTGCCCTGTCTGTCTGTAATGTTGCATAAAGTCTGACACAGTTACACGGGAGCAGCTGAAGGTCCTTGCCATGTGGGTGTGCGTGGCGCCTCTGGATATCATACCCAGGGGCCTCTCGTGTTGTTCTGGAGTCAATCGAGGCATTGCTTTGGTGGTTTTTAGTCAGTGTGTAAGTCCAGCACACTGTGTGTAACGTTTTTATACACTTATTACATGTGCAGTTGCGGCCATCCATGGGTCACGTGATTTTTCAACTTTCTTCGTTGCCTCAAAACAAATTCGCGAGGGCGTATATGACGCGTGTCGCACATGGAAATATGCTTCGTACAATGTTTTCCTACAATGATTTGGTATTAATTTGCTGAAATGGCTGGTTAAATTTAACTCACGGAGTCGTAATGTTTCTTTTGGCCGTCATTTTATATGTAATGTTACCATCACGTTCACACCAAGGGAACTAACTCATACATGATGTTCTTGTTACCGCTCAGCTGAATTCTGTAAGACGGGTCGGAAGTCACCCTTTCGTGTCGAAAACAAAATGGCCGTCCACTGTTAAACCATTGGGAAAAAGGTCACATTTTGCCACTTCGATAACGACCATTAAGGCCTGGCTGTACGAAATAACACCACGACAGCTCAGACTATCTGGAAAGCTAAAAATTATACAAATAAAGCGGATACAAGATCGTTGACAGCGATTCAGAAATCAGTATTTTCCTATCCATTAAAATTGGGAGGACCGTTTTCTTCTCCCACGCCGCTTGTTACGAATTAAGGACATCACGTTTTCTCTAGCTTCCGATCCGTCTTACAGAATACTAATAACATTTATCATTGGAAACCACTACGCCTACTGTGCCTGAGATAACAAAGTAACAATATGGACAAGTTTCTATCACAGGACGAGCCCAAATACTACTAAAATTGTGTATAACTGACGCTTGTGATCAGCGAAAACAGAGCGCGTAAAGGAAGTAAAATATTTCTACAAAGGCGACAAAAGAGCCATCCAGGGGAGACTACTCTAAACTAACCTGTCACAATATTTTACACATGTATATGAGAAATACAAACAGACGTGCATCTTTTAATCCATGCCATTGTCTTTGAACGTAATTAGGTTAATCTTAATTTCTTGTGGCTTTATATATGTTGCACATATGCACTGACAACGACTATGTTGAGCCTTTTATTGTTGGGTTATGTGTAGGCCTAGTATAAACCAATATATGGTCAAAATCAAATTTGCCGATAGGGCTTATGTGACATGAGGAAACCCTTGCCAATGTGCAAATTCACCATCAACACAGTCACTGTTTCGAAACAAAGATGTAACCAAACTCTGACTGGTTAAATGATGTCAACACGTGAGCTTGAATACCTTTGGGACCATGCAAAAAAGTGAGTGTCATGTCCTGCCGCCACTTTCACAAAACTTCATAACTCACATTTTTTGTACTGTTTTTTTTTTTTTTTGTAAAAGACGTTATCTAAGTTATATCAGCCTATTGCCATAAGGCGACGTCATTTACGAGATTGCCAGGGATAAACAATTACTGGAACTGAAAAGCTTCCAGATTTAAATCCGCCTCCAAATTACAAAAAGAACTGGATTCAAGTTTCATTTGTCAGCGTCTGATTTGTTATCGAAATTACAATATGAAAGGTATATAGCGAAGTCTTTTTGAAGCAGTATGTATCAAGACTGACAGTGTCGACGGTTCTCTTTCGCTGTAGGGCCCTTGACTGAATTGAACAATGGAGGTAGTTCCACCCAGTCACATGTTAGTCTTAATTAGCTCATCCAATAAAATATCTCAGAACATACTGTGTTTGTTTCACATCCCATTTGCTTCCATCCAAACTTTCTGATCGTGTGAGCAAGAATCTGATTGGACACAGCAGGAGCATGTTTCAGATTTGAAAAAACATAAAAAAATACATGAAGTTCAGATAAAAGCGTGTGAAAACTGAGTTTTGTAAATGTGGTTCCCAATGTTTTGTTCGAGTTTTCTTTAAAGAGAAAAAGAAAGAAAAAGAGAAAATAGATTTTGGTGGGTATTTGGGATCACCTCTTGATATATATTGTCTTTGTGTAATAGTGTTTCCATTGAGGATATAGCACATATTTAATAAATATATTTGTATTAGAATTTGGTCTTTTAAGCTCACAAATGTGTTCCACATACATGTTAATCACTATTTATACTTTTAATGCTTTAATAAATATTATCATAATTCAAATTAAAAATATATGTTTGGATAGATTTACATTCAAATAAATTTATTAGACATGCATCATATACTCCTTTAGAATACCATCATGCAAAGACGATATATATTAAGAGGTGGTCACAAATACCCACAAACACAAAACTATTTTAAAATACCTTTTTCTCCTGAAAAAAAAATACTAAACACCATATTTGCAAATAACTTTTCAAGTTGTTTCATAAGAGTTTGGCGTTATTGACATAATTTCTTGTCTTTTAAAGCCGAAAAAATGTTGATAATATTGGTCAGTTTACACAGATCCTTTCTCCTTGATAAATTTTGGTTATATTTAGTTGGCCTAAACGATATTAATTATGAAGTGAACTATGCGGTACACCTGTAACAGGCACAGGCGCGCAGAAGGCCTATTGACGAGGGACCAACGCCTGTAAGTGTGTAAATGGAAGATTTTGTGGCGCTAATTGTCGTGCTAAGTGCTCTTGACAATCTAAAAGGTTTTGTAACCACAGTAACTGGACCCCACACACACTGCTCCCCTGTAACACTGTGGTAGTACTCCACCCAGTTTCACCAATATTTAATTGTAAGCGAAATATTCTTGACTACGGCGAACAACACCAATTCATTAAACATGCAAATAAAAAATAAATAAATAAATAAATAAATAAATAAATGTATATCTATATATAACACATATATTCCCCAACATTTATATTGCCGCAACATTAGCGTATTTTATAACGATCTCTAATCTGGAAATATAACTAATTTCAAAAACACCATTCCTTTCTCAAACAAAGAAGTACATCCGTACCATTACGTCACACCGATACACCACAGCTTTACCGGAGTCCAAAAATCCCCAATACAAAGCTCGCTTTGTTATGCGGTAACTTGACGAATACATGCACAACAAGAAGTACAGTCATTTTGAAAAAACCACCGCTGAGCATCTGAAAAAAACGGAGGCGTCAACTGAATGTGAATTGTTAAAAGCGTCTCACTGAAGAAGTAGACGCTGAAATACACGTACAGTATGAGGACATTTCCACTTCGGGTTTCTCTACTCTCTATATTACTATTCCTTACTATGATTTATTTGATAGAATTTCACCACTAATTATATCGGTATTTAATAAAACTGGACATCGCTACATGAACGTAAAAGGCAACAAAGCCGTCTTCAGTTCTTATACATACATGCACATTCATGGGATTTTTCGTTGTTCATCGAATTGCGCGAATTTCTCGTTAAAAACATTTATGTTAAATTCAAAAAAAAATTTTTTGAGACTTTATTAAGACTTTCGGAATACTTACATATATACAGACTGTTGATGAATGGTTTCATGGATTAAATGTTGCTGATGAGAAATGCAAGCAAATTAGACGTGTTACGGCCCAAACTGTCTGTATTATAAAGAGATGGCTTGTTCGAAATACACGACAGTTTAGCAGCAAAAAAAACCCCCAAAACCTGCAGATTTTATTTTTCAACAATTTATTAGGTTTAACAAGAACAGATGACAAGACTTATACAACTACTAAAGTACTTACATGTACAACGGTGTCAAGTCCAAACGGACGCATATATTCCACAATGTTGAAAACCACACAGGCATAAATGGCAATATTCATAAGAGGGAAAATCCACAGTATAACTGAGTGTATGCCAAAATATACACAAAATTCCACAGACAGGGTCCGTGTACTAATAAGCACTGTGTACACAAGAGCACAAATTAAATATACAAGTTTAGACTGAGCACGTGCTTGGTGTAAGTAATTAGGGTAATTAAGTAAAAACAGGAGTGAAGTTAATTGCAATTTATTAGACGTTAGCGGTCTAGAATAACTACAATGACCCATACACCTTTGTATAAAAACAAGCGAAGAGCAATTAATATGAATTTGGGCATTTCGGTTTGCCTCTGTGTCAGACTGTTTGTTAAAATTTGCTCGTCTTAATATAGTTGTACGTGGGAAAGTCTGCCAGCAGCCTCGAATGGTCGTGGGTTTCCCCGGGGCTCTGCCCGGTTTCCACCTACCATATGCTGGCCGCCGTCGTATAAGTGAAATATTCTTGAGTACGGCGTAAAACACCAATGAAATAAATAAATAAGTAAATCTTAATATCGTTCGATTTGATACAATTCTGTGTACAAGCTCAACCTGTGGTTGTTGTTTTTTTTTTTTGTAAAGAAACCACATCATCGGTGCATAAGAATTGCATATTTCTCTACATGGATGGCTTTAGTGAAGTATATGCTAGTTACGGTTTCCGTGCGGGGAAATCATGCCAGTGCAATGTCTTCTCACAATATTGGTGGATTTTGATAAATTTTTCTGTGCAGCTTCATCTGGTATGGTAACGGATGAAGTTGGGAAACCAGCCACATCTGTGCAAAGAATTTCCATATTACAGAGGTTAGATTGGATGATTTTGGATACAAAAATTCGTATTCGTGAATCGAATCCAATTTTCTCAAATTGCCAAGATTAGTTCAAAGTCTTTCAGAAAAGAGTGATGTTCCGTGAAAGTTAATTATTTGTGTTATTCTGAAACAATAGTAAAAATTTTATTCGATTTATGCAAAGAATCTTTGGTTTGGTCTGTGCGTGGGACATAAATTGTTTGTGTTTACTTGTGATAATAATTTCTGGTGTGATGACTGGTGTTTGTACTGTATTTCCAAAGGTTTAGTATTTTTCAAGTGACAAATTCTGCTCGTTTCGAATCCAGTTCTTTTGCGAAGTCTGATTAGTTTGTCTCTTCAGTGTAAGCATTAATTAAAAATACCATTTTAAGGCTTTTTATGCGGTTCTTAAAATGCATTTTCACCTACCAAACTTTAGGTGAAAAACGGTATCCTGATGTTAGGCATATACATGCAAGCACTTGTCATACAATGGAACTGAATTTTAAACGCATTTATTCATTTAGTTATTTTTTTTGATGTTTTACGCTGTGCTCAACCATGCGCAGGCTGCTGCAAGACCTTGCTAGATACGACGGGAGAAGAATCCAGTGTGAGCTGGACTTGAACTCACAGAGACCGTGTTGACAGACAAGACGCTACTGGGTCATTGCGGCGCGCTGGGATTCTAACCACTGAGGCACCAAAACCTTTCACAACGAGTAAAGCAGTATCACACCATGCAAACAAACAACGATGTATACATGCAATATTCGTTGAATGAAGCAGCGGCCCGATACACTAGAAGACAAAACCTTTGCATATGTTACAGTGTGTACCACAACTAAGGATCAGATCCAGATTCCACAAAGACCATTTCTGACTTAAGCCAAACTTTAAACCTCTTTAAGAATGTATTTTTTCGGTACTGGAAGTTGAAATTTTGACATGTTTATCTTAAGACAACATTGATGAGTTGATCAAACCGTTAATGACAATGTCCTAAAAATATGCTTTAAAATCGTATTCCAGATTTTGACTTATGTCAGAAATGGCTCTGTGGAATCGGCCCCTCTAGGCCTACCTATTTGCACAATTATCATATCAGGCTCGGTCTATTTTTTATGTTATTTCGTATGTTTGGGGTTTTACGTCGTGTGTGTTATTTCGGAATTATATGTATCGGTGGAATTGGAATATATAGTGGATTTCTAATCCTTTGTTATTGGTATCACTGGGTATTAACCAAGAACAAAGAGACACTTCAGGTGTATTCAAGGGCGCAAGCCTAATGGCAGATAATGGAGAGGCCGTGATCTATACTCCCATTGATCTACGGAATACCTCATTAATTAGCGCTTACTCTGAGATATCGCACTAAGCCAATCGAGGCTGGGTTGGAGTTTCTGGAGAAGTGAACTTACAGACCCATCATCGAACGGAAGAACAAGATTACCCGTTGTTATAATTCCTATCTAAAAAGAGAAGGTTCAACCCCAGCCTTTTACAGAGATTTTCGGAATTTTAATTCACTTATTTCACCAATGTAATATGGTTATAAACCTATAATCAGTGAAATATAGGTGAATTTACCTCAGGATTTGTATTATAATTACCAGACAGTAGCGACTTAAACGTCTCTAGCGTCATGGATTAAGATTAATTACCTAAACTCAGTAATCTTAATAGCACTGATCTAGCAAGTACCTCCACCAAACAACCACAATTAATTCTGCTTAATCCGTCAGCAGATTCCTGGTTTACGCAGGAATACAATGTTATAGAAAACAACATAAAAAAAAGCTAGTATTTGACAGGTGGTCACATGTAAACGGTGAAATTCGGCACGTGGTTTATTTACTGCGATTTTATGCTGATTCTGCAATGAATGCTTATATACTACAGATAATGGACGATTAAACGGAGGTTGCTAACAGAACTTCCGGAGAGCAGAGCGTAATGATCGTAGATCTGTCCAAATGCTCTGCATATTCATCACAATCGGACAACATATTTTCTTTTAACAGATTAATTTTTTGAGTGTATCAAGTCTTTTTAATGGTGGTAAACAGAGGTCAAATACACTGTACTCGAAAATCAGCCAAAAGTTTTGCGTAATTAATAGTTCATTTCATCCTGAATGAGAATTTGTGTTCGTACAAGAATTGCTTCAAATTGTCCAATTTCCAATCCATGTATCTGGTTAGAATCCCCAGTTGCCAGGAATCAAATCTAAATAACTACACGTGGCTGTAAATATGACTTGTAAAGAAAATATTTAATTCCAGTTGTTTTTAATTCCTGAAACGTCGGTCTGGTATATACATGTCTGTTTCGACACCTACATTCTCACTGAGAGCATCTTTTTTAGCCTTTTCCTTTTAAAAATTTATTTGATTGGTGTTTTACGCTGTACTCAAAAATGTTTCACTTATACGTGGGATTATGGTGGGATGAAACCGGACAGAGCCCGGGGAAACCCACCACAATCCGGAGGTTACTAGAAACCTTCCCACGTCCGCTTTTTCCTTTAATATGAGGAAACGTTTTCCCACATATTTTCAGTAAAAACCTATTTCTTTTTCAAACCTTTAAACAGACATTTCTAACTACAGATACGAAATTAAAAAAAAAAACATGCGCTCCCCGCAAGATGTTGATGTCGTCTTGCATTCAGACCGCTTTTTAAGTGAATGGTTCATTTTAAAAAATTTAGGATGTCTAGAAATTGGACCTACGATCGATAGACAGACAGGCAGACAGACAGACAGAGCAGCTTACAGAGTTACATAAGCATTATTCTCCAAGTTGCTAACAGCGCACGTGACTTACATAACATGAGACCTGGGTAAAAGTTAAGCCTTCACGTGACAGGTCACCGTCAAAATGCTGTTCATCATCTATAACTTAACCACTAGTTAACAGAAATATTAATTACTTGTCAGAGTTATAATTTTCAAATTTATAATTATATTTTTTCCTACAGTGATAATTTGTACACCAACACTACGTAGCTATAATTAACGCGCCTTTTGAATCGTCCTCATGTGAAAATCAGGCGTTATTATTACGGTATCGCCATAGTCAAACTCCATTGTTGCGCTTATGGTATATATATACTTAAAATGCCATACTGCTGTCATACATCGTGTTTCGCCTGTGCCGCGGGTCAAGCATTGCGAAGAAAGCTCCTCTGGAATTTGCGCAAGTCCACTGTGGCAACCTCGGCCCCACTGAAAGACGGCTTGTGCCTGAATGGTACGATAGCACTCTTACATAGGTATGTTCTTTTATGTACGTGAAGAATTGTTACTTCTCCCTTTGTTCATTTTTAAGAGAAAAATATAAACAATGTAAATGAAAGAAAAGGAAAAGCGGGGTAATCTCACTCTTGGATTTGGTGACATAAGTTGCTGACGACGCTCTGTTTGCCGTCTGTGCACTCGGACGTTCGTTAAAGACCACTTGTCGTCCATCGATAAGGCACACGCATGTGAGAAAGTTCGTCAGGGACTTGCCAAGGGTCAGTGGTTTACCCCCGGCACTGCAGTTTCTTCCACCCATTAAATGTATCAGTGAGAACTTTTTGATTATAAGAATAAAATAAAAGAAATCAATTTAAATTTTTGGACATAGGGTGTATAAGGTTTATTCCAGCATCGGGCAGGACTACTACACACAACATTTGAGAAACTCTAGGCCAGTAACGTCTATTAAATTGCAAGTAACATCACACCATTTTTACCTAGCTTTACGTAAGCCATGGTGTTAGGGGTTTGTATTATGCATTTACACGAACAGTTAGAATGAAAGCCTATCTGAGGTAAATTGACAAGAGGCCGTATTCAATTGACGAAAAATCACACTGTCGTCCCTGCTCTGGTTTTACTCTCTGTGGTGTTAATCTTTCATATTATAAGCGTGGGGACTTCACATACGCGCATATCACCAACCATTCATTCAGTGGAATTAGTAACACAAATTTAAGTAAAATCTGTATCATTTTAACATCCTGTTGTACATGAACTTCGGTGCCAAGTCATGTATAGTCCGTGAGATATTCTTGTCATAATAATAGTCATCTTGGTGTAAGTGCTAAAATAGTAGCAACGTCCACCTTCCCTAGCACAATGGCTTGAGCAGAATTAGGCCAATTATGGTTAATAGAAATTTTTTAGACGTCACTGGCTCCAGGCGTGGTTAGAAAGACAGAACGCTCTTTGAGAACAGAATGGCGGTCTTGT
This sequence comes from Liolophura sinensis, assembly GCF_032854445.1. Lineage (NCBI taxonomy): Eukaryota > Metazoa > Mollusca > Polyplacophora > Chitonida > Chitonidae > Liolophura > Liolophura sinensis. The sequence continues at coordinate 10,184,614 of NC_088307.1, forward strand.
TATCACCGTTGGGTGTTCTTTGAGAACGGACAGGTGTTAATGAAACCATCGTTGGTCGCTAATTGCGAACGGACAGGTGGTTATGTAACCACCGTTGGTCGCTCTTTGAGAAGAAATAGGCGGTAATGTAACCACCACTGGTTGATTAAAAGCAACTGGACATCACACATGGATGTATATTGGCTGTTTGGTACTCTAGACCAGCAAATACTCCATGACATTGACTTATATATGGGGACAAATTAAAAAAACAAACAAACAAAAAAACAAAACAAAAAACAAGCAAAACCAAGACAAACAAACGCAGCAAAGAGAGATGACGTAACGAGTCTGTGTTGACGTCACAAATCTCTTGATCAACCCAGCTGCTTGAGGTACAATCGTAAAATCAAATGGCAAAACAAAACAGCCTCTTACTCGAGAACAATCGTGTATTGTGTCAGTATCAATTATTAACCGTTCTTTGGGGAAACCACTTTTCCACGTACAACGTTTTAGCCGCTTGAGGCTATCTAAGGCGGTGTATACTTGTAAAAAGATCAATCAAAGATGTATCTCCATCTGGCATATCCTTAAGACGTTCTTGTGGAATATTTATCCATTTGAATTAATGAAGCGTTAACAATAACTAAACGTAAACTGTCTCTAACCAGCTCTAACGATTAGTATAGGATCAATATCTCATCAGTAATTAATTTGTAATATTAGTTTTTACCCACATATATAAAAGGGTACATAAAAGGATGCATTTCGATTCTCCTTTGAACAGAATTCTGTTCTATTCCCGTCATTGAAGCTCGGCCTTCTCTGCAGCGGACTTTCAGAGGTAAGTTTCACGTGCCTAATTTCATCTGCCTATTTAACTGTTTGTATTTTCTTTTTTTTTGTTTTTTTTTTTTTGGTTCAGTTTTAACATAATATCCCAGTTCGGGACATTGCAATATTTATAAAAGGAGAAGGACAAATGCAAATCGAAAGCTCTTAAAAATACACAAAAACACCATATCCTGTTAATATGTTTGCCCCAAGCATCACATGACGGGGTCTTAGTTAAAAGGATTACAAAAGCGGTTTTGGACACCGATGCTGCCCTATATCAGCCTGCTTATTTGTGAAGAACACAAACATATATCAGGACTTAATCTTTTATATTTATTGTTAATAATAAATATTGTTGTTTTGTTTGATAATTACCGATATTGGAAATTATCTTATCAACTCTTCTTATTGGTGGTAAACAAAGAAGTCATATATACTAGAAAATCATTTAAATGTTTAATCATTCACTTCATTTTCAATCGTAGTTGGTCTTCGTTCAAGAATTGTTTCAAATTATCCATTTTAGATAAAATTGTATGAGCATGTTCCAGATTAGTTCCAAAACCCGACGGTATACATGGCTAAGTTTTGTATATTTAACGATTTTCCCGTATTCTTAATGGTCATTGGTTTAGGTGCACTGAAGGGCTTTAAATAGTGACCAACACGGAGAAGTTTCAATCATGCATAACTTTTGCATAGTTAGCTTGATATTCATGGGCTGAATTCGTCTGTAAAAAAAATTGTTATTTTAGTCTCAGAGTCTTTAAATTATTTTGTAATTTTTAACTTTTTTTTCGGTTAAAAATTTCGTGACATTCTTGAATGCATTTGCTCAGACGTGTACCGTGTATCCGAAATGATAGAAGATTTACAGTAGACAGTAAAATCTCAACTTAGTCCTGCGGTCGCTGTGGGTTCAAGCCCAGCTCATGCTGGCTTCCTCTCCGGTCGTACGTGGGGAGGTCTGCCAGCAACCTGCGGATGGTCGTTGGTTTCCCCCTGGCTCTGACCGGTTTCCTCCCACCATAATGCTGGCCGCCGTCGTATAAGTGAAATATTCTTGAGTAAGGAGTAAAACACCAGTCAAATAAATAAATAAATCAACTTAGTTCAGTTAGTAACTGTTCATGTAAATGCTTAAATATTGGCAGATTACACGCCCCCGCTAGGGGGCACTGCTTAAGCAGAATAAGGTAAAGAAAATGCAGTGATGTTAATTGGAATTTATCAGACGTCACTGGTCTAGACTTACACAAAATGCTGTGTTGTCATCACATTTAGCATACAATCACATTAAGCAATACAAAGGAACCACGTCTCGGGGTTGTTTAGTCCATCAGCAGAATCCTGGTTTATGTAGGTAAACAGATAAACGCTGGCTAATTAGCTAAGAATCTAACTGGTGTAACAAATTGTCTGGCTGATCTAATAAATTGTAGATAACATCACTGCAATCTTTATTTCATCTAATTCTGCTTAAGCCATGGTGATAGGGTGCGTGTAAATTGCTACTATTTACACATTTACATGAACAATTAGAGTAAAATCCTAACAGGGGTAATTGACACGAGACCGTACTTCACCGGTTTCATGAGACCATTTGCTCTCGATCAAGTTGTCGTCGCTGCTCCTGTTTTACTCTCTATGCTGTATGTCTTTTACTATAATAATAATAATAATAATAATAATAATAATAATAATAATAATAATAATAATAATAATAATAATAATAATAATAATCTGCTTTAAAGTTACTTTTCATGAATCCATTACCTTTAAAAAAAATTTCAGATACCTTGAACCAAGGAACTGGAGAATCTAACGGCTTGCTCAGTTTAAATCTTTCCCTGAAGAGCAGCTGGAAGAGGTGAGTCTCTCGAATAACATTCAGCTGTAACAACCTTCTTGTCTAAGCATCCAGGAAGCCTGGTCCCTTTACATTGTTTTTACGTGACTGGCTATGAAATGTGATGAGAAGACGACATTATGAGTAATTCTAGGCCAACGACGCCTAATAAGTTGCTAATTCTAATAAACAGAACTGCATCACTGTTTACGATGCTAGAGGATGTGTAAGTAGCAAAGCCGTAACTGAGATAAATGTGTAAGTAGCAAAGCCGTAACTGATATAAATGTATAAGTAGCAAAGCCGTAACTGAGATAAATGTGTAAGTAGCAAAGCCGTAACTGAGATAAATGTGTAAGTAGTAAAACCGTAACTGAGATAAATGTGTAAGTAGCAAAACCGTAACTGAGATAAATGTGTAAGTAGCAAAGCCGTAACTGAGATAAATGTGTAAGTAGCAAAGCCGTAACTGAGATAAATGTGTAAGTAGCAAAGCCGTAACTGAGATAAATGTGTAAGTAGCAAAACCGTAACTGAGATAAATGTGTAAGTAGCAAAGCCGTAACTGAGATAAATGTGTAAGTAGCAAAGCCGTAACTGAGATAAATGTGTAAGCAGCCTGATTTCACCATTTTGCTACCATATTTAACTTGTACGATTTTGCTCAACGCGATGTAGTACTCATAAATACATGTATATTAGACACACGTAACCGGCGAAATACAGCCTCTTGTCGGTTTATCTGACTTATGGTGTTATTCTAATTGTTGATGTAAATGCCTAAATAGTAGCAAAAATGCCCCCGCCCCCCAACCATGACTTAAGCAGGATCAGGTAAAAAAAAAAACTCTGGTGTCAATTGAAAATTAAACGTCACTGGTCTAGATTTACTCAAAATACTTTGTCGTCATCACATAAAACAAGCAATAACATTAAACAATATAAAGTGATAGTTTTGTTAACGACGGAAAACAGCCAAGTTAACAATCCTAATAATGATGTTCATAACAACAGGTATTCAGTCCTTCAGGACAGGAGCTCACTGGAAATGAAAGTTTTAGGACAAGCCCTATAAAGGGATACTTTTGCATGGGTCTAGGATCAGATCTAGTCTCTGCACACTGTGCGATTTGTCGCATCCACTCGTTGTATTTGACTAGTTGAGCTTGGCTATTTCGACGGGTTCATTCGACGAATCGGACCATTCGAATGCAGCTTGTCCAATATCCTCAGGCAATACATGCGTGCCATGTAACTAGTTTTACCATAGAACGTCATGGGAAAGACATGTAAATGAAGAATATACTACACAGCTTGGACCCGAACGTGGAAGGGTCCTCTATTAAGACATGTGCCCTTAGACCCTTCTTTTTTCAATCCGGACAGGTGCTCAACACTAAGTGTTTTTAAAGGAAGAAATATACATTGTTTGTGATTTTTCTATTTGACTTCTTACCTTTTTACATTACTGATTTCCTTAAACTTTACTACGAAGAAATTCGCACATAAGGAAAGCATGCAAATTAAATACACACTTATGACCTAAGGACTTTATGTCTAAATGGAACCATATTTTTATAAGAACTCGAGTCGTTACATACAACGGTTTATTTCACCTCTCTGACAAACCCATAGGAACAAAGATGTAGCCATGTTGCTCTGACCGTTGTATCGAGATGGGAACAAATAAGAAATATCCCATTGCTTTCGATATTCATCTTTTACACCATTAAAGCAAGGGCCACTTTTGTCGACTATAAGAAGGCTTGATATACATAATTAAAGAGACGATTATCAATGGTATCTTCTTTCCCAGTGTATGGTGCATTATTCTCTGATATAGAATCGACTTAAAAGGAGAAGAAAGTTTTTAAAAATGACACTATAGTCTGAAAAAAGCACTTTTTTTCTATCTGGTGGTGCCTGCTGCATAATTTTGCGATTTTTCTTAGCCATAAAGGTAAAGCCTGAAAACGGCAAAGCTGGCATAAATCGCCGAGTCTATCGCGTCCTCCATCTTTAACACCCTGTAATTTCTGCTGGGGGTGTGTTGCCTCTCAGCCAGCGACATTCGTTAAAACTGCCGGCTTCTTCGTGTAAACTCGGAGCCTTCGTCCAACATTCTGGTTTCCCGGTCGTCAAGCGGAAAACGAGCTGTACTGTTCGCTACCTTCTGAGAAGAAGAGTTCTGCCGAACTGCACTTCGGCGGCAATTCTCCTCCTAACACAGAAGGCTTCGGGACTAATTCTTAGGCTGTTATTATAATTTATTATCTTGAGGTACATATTAGAATTTTTTATGGCATGCATCTGCGAGGAAATGCATACTCTTTTCAGTGGTATTTGATTGATATTTAAACTTTCTTCTTCTTTAAAAGAGGAACTAAACTTAATTATTTGTTCTGAATGAAGTTTAAATGTATCCAACTGGAGAGTTGTGTACGTAGATCAAATGATTGTAGGTCTGAAAAGAAATATGCAGTATAATTTGTGAAAATCTACCTCACAGTGTCTTTAAATGAAGTGTACATAAAATTTGTGTTTTGTCACACAGGTTCCAAATCACATTTGAATAGGGTCCTGTCATTCAGCTCTCCTGGTTTGTGCGAATATCGTGGTCCACGGCATCAGCTTTCATGGAGCTATAGTGATCACGTACTAAATCAACAAACCGAAGACTTCAAGTATAGAGACTGCCTTCGAATTTTCACTAATGAATTTAAGCCCATTTCACATTAATTAAGCGTACGCTATCAATATTTCAAAGACATTTTGTTTAATAACTTTGTTTTAATTGACGTAATGAATGTTACCATGAACGTTTCGGAGGCCCTAAATGGGTCTTTAGGCCTGCTCACTTCGGCAAGCCCAGTGGGAGGGGACGACTGGTCGGCCAGTGATGTGCTGGATCTCTCCAATGACAACACCTTAGAAAATTTCATAGAGTTTCAGATCGCTAACGGAATAGATTACTATTTCTCCCCAGTCTGTTCGGCCGTCGGGATTCTTGGTAACATGTGGGCGTTCGCCATTTTACTCACGCCTTCAATGCGCAAGTCCACCACGTGCCAGTACATGGCCGCCTTGGCAATTGCTGATTCGCTCATCCTCGTTTACAACGTCCTCTTTTTGATCCGAAAGTTCCCTGGATTGGATTTTTTCAATCCGTGGACTTGTAAGCTATTGTTTTTCGCTTTCTACTACACAATTCATTTTGACGTAGGAGTTATGATGGCAATGACAATTGAGAAGTATCTAGCGGTGAAATTTCCCCTTCAAGCTGCCTCGTGGAAACCACGGACGAAACTCGTCATTGGCCTTATAGCTCTGGCCTGCTTAGTCCTTGATTTTCACAGCTTGATCACCCGAGGAATGGTGGTAGACCCTAACACAGGAGTCGAAGGTTGCCTTCCCACCAACCCCGCAAACAAGTTCTTTCTCTTTCTGGTCTGGCCGTGGATTGACGCAGTCGTCTATTGCTTTATTCCACTCACCACTCTATTCGTTCTTAACATTCTCATCATCTATACCGTAAAGAAGTCTCGCAAAATGCGACAGCAGATGATGGAAAATCCCGAGAACAGCGCGGCGACTAACAGCAGAGCCGACACAACAAAGGGCAGCAAAGAAAACCAGATCACTCGGATGTTGCTACTCGTGTCCTTCGCCTTTCTGATTTTCGTCGGACCCATGGCCATCATAATCATCGTGGAACGCCGCTTTGATCTATCCTCCACACCACACCAAGCCGCTATCTACCATCTAGCCAGAACCATCATGAATAACCTGATGTACACAAATCACAGCCTCAACTTCCTCCTCTATTGCCTGAGTGCAAAACGCTTCAGAGATGCTCTTCTAGATACGTTGTGTTTCTTTCGCAAAGGCAAAGGTAAAGGTCGCGACAATAACGTTTCGGGTCAAGCAACATGCGTCACCAAAACAACCGCGTCTGCGCCGTCAGAGAGCAACACCCACATGTAAAGTGTCGGGTGGCGAGTGGTTAATGTTTGACTTTATTGTCTCGCATGTGTAAGTCTGTCTCCTCTTGCCTGGCGTCCAGTGGAAAGTATTAGAAATTCAAATATAGCAGCAACACTTGTTGAATTCTTATCGGATTGTTGTTTACCGCAGTTAAATTTTACAAGATTCCCTTTTTTTCTCGTAACTTTCGTCGTAAAGTACGTCGCCTTATATACAACCATAACCTGGACAACGTACGTCATTTACGTCAAAAGTTACAAGAAAGTGGACTTTGTGAAAGTGGACCCGCCAAAAAGCATCTTAGCCAATCAGATTTGATTTTTGCATTTTTTTTCACTGTTCTGTTATGGACCTGGTGAGCGCAAGATAACGCGAGATAACACGTGATTCCAATGTAATATCTAGTATTAACCTCTATGCTCGATGCTGTCTTACAAAGCCGGACTAATTTACTATCTTTCCACTCGTACTTATCTCACTTAGACCATTGAAGTTCACATTAACTACTACGGTGACGTGGGTCCGTTGCATTTGTTACCATTGTAACAAAGGCAAATGGAACCATTGGGTTCTTTTGAAAGAGTTTTTCAAATGTCTATCGCGGGTCTCGAGAGAGGTATACTTATGACATTTTCCCATCAAGGTTAACGTTTTTAGCAGACACCTGGATAGGATTTGGTTGGATTTTGTTCCCAATCGAAATTTTGTCCATTGTTTCCCCACTCGTTCCACTTACAATCGTCGTGCCTTATTGGAGGACACAGTTCACGTAGCGATAAAATTCCTCTTCAGAAATTCCGAATGATAGGACTGTCACGTGAACACGGGTCTATCTCCGTGACAACTGGTAAATAGCGCTCTATAGCGTAATCTTGCCTTACATGAATTTCACACTTCTAATAGTCATTTCCGGATACATACACTGGTTGCCTCAAGGCAATTTGCACTCCCCAAAATATATAAGTTAAAACAAAATTTCGCTTTTGTCATCAATATTGCATTTACATGACGGGACTGATGCGTGAGTCGGTGGAGTTTCCAGTTGCATAGTATGTTATTCAGACTCGTAGCAATTAATGTGGCGATATTAGGCAGTTTCTCACATGAAAAAAAAAAACACGGATCTATCACCCACGCCCGGAGCAATTGCCTTCTCCTTTGCTATTTTACTGGAAAGACATGTGCATTCCGACCGTACGATTGGAGGACTACTGCTACTTTTCAGAGTGGCTATTTGCATACAGTGTCAACATCAGGGGATTTTGCGTCAATTAAAGACCGAAAATTGAAACATTTGTGTACTGTTCGTACAAATAGTGATCTCAAAACTTATTTGTTGCAGCAATTTTATGGCACCTGTGCTTGTAATTTTTTCAGACAATATCAGTGTCAGTTGTGGCTGCAAAAATATGACAAATGTATAAATTATTAATATATTAATCTCAGGTACAGGTGATTGTGCAAGGCGATTTTACAGTTTTAAATGTACATGTATATAATGTTTAAAATCTATACATTGTGAAAAAATAAATGATCTCATACTAGTATTGTCTGATTAAGAGTTATATGAAAGATATTATACTCTCAATTTATCTTATAGAATGCCCTAGCATGTAAAGTGTACACAGCTTTCTTTTTTGGGCCGTTAAATTTCGCTTAAAAGATGGTTAATGGCGGATTAATGGCCTAAAGATTCACAAAAGGACATAGCCGTGTTAAACTTTTTTCATTCATGTTTGTATTATCAGATGATGGAGTTTTTCAAATCATTGTTGTCACAATTACGGTTTATAATTTTTTTAACTGGGGCTAGAATATAATATAGCACGCACATACGTCTACATCCCAGGTAGGAGTACATCTACTGGAGGCTGACCCACCATGGTGTAGTTTAAGCCTTTTTGTTGTACATGTGTAACGTTGATTATTCTGTTGTGTAATTATACTTTAAGTTAACATTTGATAGTTTCTTTTACTCACCCTGTACATTCTAATACCATAAGAACTATTTGGTCACACCTTGTCATTTATTTTGAGGATGGTGTTGTATTTTTAAACGTAGAATGTGATACTCAAAAACGTCCTTGGCTCTTCAATTGAAATGTGTAACTATTAGATTAGTTTAAATTCTATGTTAAAATTGTATTTCCAAGAACTGTTTTTAGTATTTGGAAGTTAGCAGAAGTAACAAACGCCTAAAGATTCATGACAAAAGTTTATTGGTTGTTGAGTGATATATTAAGTTTTCAATGTTCATATGTTTCTGTTCGTTGTAAATAAATAACTTAAATGCATAAAAAAAAAACACAACACGTTGTCAGCTGTCGACAAGGCATCGACTTCGTCTAATTTGTTTACTAATGTTACTTATGTGAGTTTCCTTACGTGTTTCCCATGTGGGCCAAATACTTGAGACCCACACTGACTTGTCGAATCTAGGCATCAGAACATACATTCGTATACTTGCCGTTAACCAAAATTTATGTTCCTGCCAAAGAATTAAGAAAGTATAAAAAATACGAACTTAAGAGAAGCTGTCAGCATTTTCCATGATGCTGGAAAGACGCGAGGAATGTTTTAGGCGAATGAATTTCTTTCTTTATTGATTTACTTATTTATTTGATTTGTGTTTTACGTCGTACTGAAGAATATTTCACATACGATGGCGGCCAGTATTTTATGATGGGAGGAAACCGGGTAGAGCCCGGGGGAAACCCACGATTAGGCCAGTGAAAGAAAGCATTGTTCAAATCGGGTACCATGCTTGTCTATAAGTTCTTGATAATTTAAAAACTTCAAACACGCAAACGGCTCCACGAGTGATGTCACTTTGGACCAAAACACAGCTAAACTGGGCAATCCCCCTACCCAACGCCAGGATTAAACCTACGCCTTGTGTGCAATGTTGTTACGTCACGTACCCCACTCACTGAGCAGGTCTTATACCATAAGACAAAGACAGTTGAAATGAAATTGTCGCCTTGCATGTTTTCGATTATTATGACTTATCATTCTTAAATGTTCTTACCACTTAAACGTGTGAACGGCCAAGATGGTAACAAAAACATACATTCAACATGAGGCTAGCCACACCTCGATCTAACCGGAAAGCAAAGGGCAAATTCTGTTGTTTCGCTTGTGACGGCTTTGTACGTTCTTTGCGTCTTTATAACAGTTTCTGTTTTAAGGAAAAGACATCTCAAAACTACAGTAAGCATGGCCGTGTATTGTTATTTTCCACAATTAGCCCTGGACTAACCGCTGGGTATTTCATTGATCAATTGATCGACCACGAATTTACAATGGTCCCTTACATTTTACACGTGTATCATTGTTAATATATAGCTTACGCAGGATTATCTCCCCTCTGCTGCTGAACTACGAACTGCACAGCCCTCACATAGAAGAAATACGAAGGCTAAAATAACTGCATTTGTCTAATTTCAGGGACCGTGATCAGACTTACGGATCGTGAAAACAAGATAGAGTCTATGGAAAACACTCTATAGCTTTCTATGTAGGAAAATTTACTCATCTATTTATATGGTTGATGGGGAAGTTAGTGACTTATTCATGAGAATTTGAAATTTATTTATTTATTTGATTGGTGTTTTACGCCGTACTCAAGAATATTTCACCTATATGGCGGCTCTCAACATTATGGTGGGAGGAAACAGGGGAGAGCCCGCAGGCTGCTTGTAGACCTTTCTACGTACGGCTTGAGAGGAAGCCAGCATAAGCTGACTTGAACTCACAGCGACCTTACTGGTGAGAGTCTCCTGGGTCATTACGCTGCTCTAGTGCGCTAACCAACTGACCATTTCACTTTTACCTTTTAGGGTTGTGGGCAATAAGACACAAGGTAACAGACTGGAGAATACATCTAGAACTGCAATGAGAGTGTGATAGCAGGCAAAATGTGACACGGTTAATCTTGGCCTCTTTTCTGTTTAGCTCAGTTAAGGGTTTATTTTAACCGTCCGTGTAAACAAATTAGCTACTTATATATACCTCTAGTAGAACACCTTGCAGAATATACGTGCTATGTTGTTACCTTCAAGTTTAGATTTCCTTGGTCTACAACTACTCAAGATCCTGTGTTGTTATCGCCTTTGAAAAAACATTTATCTTCGCCAGATTCTTCAGAAACACTGACGTAAATCTATAGCCCCAGAAGCAAGAGCTAAATTCGAGCACGCTATTTCCATTGCTCTATAGTGACAACTAGAAACAGTGAGAGTGACACTTTCGCTAATGAGCCAAAGAGATCGTTTGATTTATTCATGGTTGGTACTCAACGCCTTGCTCAAGAATTTTTTACTTATATGACAACATCAAACCGCCGATCTCGCCTGGTTCCGGACAACCCTATTGATTTAAAGCACTAGCCGAAACAGCGAAAGCTGGATTCGAACACGCGACCTCATTGGTGAATAGCCTAACAGTCGCAGCAAACCAGGATTAAGGGGGGGGGGGGGGGAAGAG